>NW_022995380.1:21237759-21540884 GCF_004354385.1 Drosophila innubila | reverse complement strand
TAGGCATGGGAATCGGAAGAGAGAATGGAGGGGCTGGTGGAGATTAGCGTGCTCACAATTGAAGTTGGCAGCAGGAACTTTGCATAATTGATAGCCATGGGCCATTGACTGTTTTGACTGTTTTGTTTGTTTGTTTGGCTCAAACGTGTTAATGGCACGGAAGCGTGAACTCCCCACATGCACTCAGTGTTGAGGTGGTGGGGAGTCGGAAGAGAGTTGGAAACTGTTTAGCATATGGCGCGTGCCATTCAAGCGTTTGTCCAAATTTGGCTACACACACACTTTGGGCCAATTGTGCATACAAATATTGTATGGCACATCAAAGCAACTAAAAGGGGGACAAGTAAACAGTAATCGTTGCGTCTTTTGCAACACTACATTCAAATGTACCGAAAGCAGTGGAGACGGGAAGGCAATATGCCATACATCAGTTTATGGACTGCTTTAATTGCTCGACTCGAGTCTTTTGTGGCAGGTGATTTCGGGTCAAACGTCAAGAATTGCTTTGCAAACGCATTGCACTTGTTTATGAATAAGTGGCAGGCAGCAGTGGCATGTGGCATGTGGCAGAGCGGCCTTCTGTATTCAATTCTTAGAACATCTGTTCATCAGATTACAGACAACACACAAAGAAGAGCCGCCCTCGACTCCATTGCTGCCACTCTTGTTGTTGCAACTACTGCTGCTTGCCTCCTCTGCCGCCTCCGTCTCCCTTCTCTGCTGGGGTTCAATACACTGGCTAACCATAACCCTGTGTACTGCATAACAAACAGACTATGTACAAGAAATCCTAATAAAGGAAAATTTTGTTTGTTTATATGTTTGTTTGTTTTGTGAATTTCCTTGACCCCTCCCGACCAGTACAGACCAGACCAGACCTGGCCAACACCTGTTGCATTCATAAATATCATAAGCCAAAAACTTTAAGCATACTTCATTTGCATAATTTTGGGCTGCGGAGGATAACATAACAAGTTTGCTTACATTTTGATCACGTTCCAAACATGAAGTTTCCTTTTTTTTTTGCTTTTCTCATTCATTTATTTCTTCAGTCGACTATATTTAAACCTTTTCTCACATGGGAAGACAGCAGGCAGGAGTACAGTGTTACAAGATTCACTTGTAGGTAAAGAAAACTTTTAATTTTTCTTTTTTTTTTAATTTGTTGGAAGAAAAACAATTGCATTTATTCAATTGCTAAAAATAATTATTTTTTGTGAAATAACTATTCGCTAAAATGTTTACTACAATCTAAATAATTAATATATTTTAAGCTAAGTGGTAAAGTTACCTTTAAAATTTCCTATTCAAAAGAATAAAAACTTTTCTTTAGTCGACTATTTTTCTTGAAAAACTTTTCAAACTTTTTAGTTACTTGTTGAAAAAGAAAACTTTTAGTTTCAGTTGCTTGCATTTTTCTTGAAAGAATAACCTTGTAGCTAAAATGTTTATTAAAAACAAAGTTTTATTACGCACAGTTTTATTTTATGAACTTTAACCATAATTCGAGCTTCACTCAAACGTCTTTAAAGTCTAAAAAAATATATATTTTTTTCGTTGAAACATTTAAATTTATGATAAGTGTTCGTATTAACAGCGTCGACGGTTGCCCTTGTCTGCAGTTTCAGTCGCTGCCATTTAAATCAAAATATTGTTTATTGTTTGAGTTTTTTTTTTTGTATTTATTTATAAGTCGACATACTCCCTACGCTTCTGTCTGCCGTTCTATTTGCAACTTGTGGCGATATCTAACTGTTTACAGTAGACATGAGCCGCATTTGGGCTGAGAACTGGCAACAGGCGAATCTCAGAAGGCCTAGCGAAACCATCAAATTGGCGCTGTTGGCCACTTAAAATGCCATAATTCTGTTTATAGCCAGGCTGGGACTTCAACTCGAGCTGGCTCATACTTAAAATGGATGGCGCATTGATAAAACGTCACGGGCACGTACAACAACAGCAACAACAACTACAACTACAACAGAAGCAGCAGCAACAACCAACTGACAACAGCGTTGACTTTTATTATTTTATAATCTTTTTAATGCATTATTTATTGAGAGAGACACACGAGCAGAGAGAGAAAGAGAGAGAGAGAGACGCTCTCTTGACCACAACGTTAGCTCATTATTATTCTTGGCATTCAAATTGATTTGGAGGCCCAAGCTGAGCTCAGCCGACAGTTTAAGCCAACAGCTACTGTCCGCCAGTTGAAGTTGAAGGACTGTGGCAACTTGACGTCAATGCCAAAGCGTTGCGCATGCGCATCTTAAGCCAAGTTAACAGAAGCGCCAGTTGAGATACTTAGATACACCGTGTGTGTGTGTGTGTGTATCTGTGTGTGTGCAAAGACTCGCGATGTGCCTATAAAGTGTGCTAGTGTACTATCTGAACCATTTGATACTCAAAACTCAATCAAAATGCTGCTCAAAAGCGAAGACATTGAAATGGAAACGTTCTGTTGCGGTGAGTTGTTGTACCGACCCCACGTTAAGTTGCATGCCACACATTCGAAGTAGAACTAAAGTGCACTCCAAAAAAAAAAAATAGGAAAAACATCTGAAACCAATTAAAAAACAAAGCAGAGCTGCCGTTTGAAAAACCCTTCAATTTCAAATGCAGACAACAACTAGAAAAAATCAAAGCAAATGCCGTCGCTTAAAGAAGGTTTTCAGAAAGGGTTTGAAGTGTGCGACAAACATCAATTTTATTTTTGGGGCTACTCTTTTTTTTGTGTAATTAAAGGATTTCAATTTCCGTTCAATTGACAGCCAAAGCAGGCTTTCAATTTCCGTGTACGTGCGATAGCTAAAAAATTATTACTCAATGCATTATAATCCTGCTTAACAATACCATTAACATACAGCACGTGTGTGTGTGTGTGTATCTAATCCACCCTGAAACAGACAGACGCTTCAAATATGATGGGGGAGCAAAAATAGAGCACAGATTGAATTTCCGCTGAAGCTGCGCCCATTTAAATCGTCTAGACTAGGTTTTTGTTTTTTAATTAATAACAAAAATAACAAAAAAAAAAAGAGAAAGAAAAAGAAAATAAAGGAAAAGCAAGCCAGACATTTTATATATGGGGGCATCCTTTGCAACCAGGGGGCAACATGCAGCTCAGCAGCTGCCCCAAAACAGATGTGCATTGCTCGCTGTGCAACAAGAGCGCGTGCTCTCGACTAGGCTTCAAAAATTCAACATTTTTATATATCTGTATATATATTTTTTTTCTCTCCATTACGTAGTTGTTGTTGTTGTGGTTGTTGTTAGTTTGTGACGGCCGCGTGCCGACGTCAAAGCAAAATAGATGGATAAAAATAGCAAAAGGCAAGCAGCAGCAATTATAATTGAAAGGGCTGTGCGTGATGCAAATGCTGAGCAATGTAACCATAAACTCGCGAAGGGGTGGCCAGCAGTGAGGGGAGTTGCTAACCAAGGGGGGTGGGGGCAGACAGGGACTTGTTGCAGGTTCAGGCGCAGGCGCAGGCGCAACGTCTGGCAGCTCGCAAATGTGGCAGGTGCCGTTTCAAGCATGCAGCACAATATGAACATACATAAACATGTGCAACTGCAACTGCAACTGCAACAACAATAATCATAACAACAACAACAACATCAGCAAGTAACGTACAATTTGCAGCTGCAGCGACGCTAACAGCGACGCACGCACCGGAAATCGCTCATAGAAGCCAACAGAAGCAGCGGCAACGACAGCGACAGCGACAGCGACAGCGACAGCGACAGCGACAGCGACAGCAGCGTCGCAGTCGCAGTCGCAGTCGCAGTGAAAGCATAAATGAGAGTGTATGCGTGTACCTGTCTGTGTGTGTGTGTTGCTGTCAAAGCTTGCGCTAGAGATGTTGTGTTTTGGCACAACATATGCGAAATTTCCAAATTATTATTTTTATTTTTGAAAAATTGTGTCTACTTTTTTTAAATGAAATAAAAACACTTTTTAATACTAAAAAACTTTGGTGAAATAAATTAAAAAAATTATAACAAGTAATTAATTTGTCTAGATTTTAATATTTAAATGATAAAAGTTTCATTCATTTTAAATTTTACAAAATTTTCTTTTGACAATATGTTTTTAAAGTTTAAATGAAGTAATTAGAAAAAATTGCATAACAAATAAATTTGAAAATCATTTCAAAAGAATAAGTATTTTAAAATTAAAATGATAATAATAGCTTAATCATTTTAAATTTGAAATTATTTTGTTAAAAATATTTTATTTAAAACTTAAAGTTTAAAAAAAGTAATTAGAAATATATTAACAAAAATAAATTTTAAAAGTCATTAAAAAAATAATTGATTTATATTCTAAATAATAGCTTAGTCATTTTAAATTTTAAATAATTTTATAAAAAATATTTTATTTAAAATTTAAAGCTTAAAAAAAAATTAGAAAAAATATTAAAAAAATAAATTTGAAAAGTCATTAAAAAAAATAATTTATTTATATTCTAAATATTAATAAAATTTTATTTATTTTTAAAAGCATTTTATTAAAAGATCATTAAACAATATGATATATGCTTTCACATTTCAATATGATATTTTGCTTCTTAAGCACGCGATCATCACTAGCGTGCAGCATAAATTGCACGCAGGAAATGTCACACACACACACACACACACACACACACACACACACAAAGTTAAAGACACTATTCCCCTTCTCACTCACACACATTGTCCGAATTTGTATGCACGCAGCATCACTATCTCTTTCTCTCTCTCCTGCTCTTTCTTTTTTTCTCTCTCTCTCTCTCTCTCTTTTCTCGCCACTCTCATGCTCTGCTTTAATAAACGGAAATGAAAAATTTGAGTTGATTATTGTCAAGTTTTGTTGTTGTCACTGTTGTTGTTTCACTTTTTTATGTGTGCGTTCAAAAAACAAAACAAAATTCATACAAAAAAAAATTATGATAATAAAATTTGAATGCGACAACTACTTAGTTAAAAGAAATGCAAAACTGCGGGCTGGTTTAATATTTTAAGTGTGTTTATTTAATGAAACGATTTTACTCACGCCAATTAACCTTGAGAAGTTGATTAAATCAAGTGGGAAAATAGTAAAAAGTAATTTCTTTTCAAAGTTGCAGCTAAAATATATTAAAAAGCATTAAAAAGAATCCCTTACAAAAAAAAACTGACTGAAGAAAGACAACAGCGCTACTAAAGTATATATACACTTTTAACTCAAATGTAAAGTTTTAAGCTGCTTTTTTAATGTATGTGCTTAGCTGGGAATGTAGGCATTTAATTCCTTTAGAAGTTCCCACAACGAAACGAAACAAAATCAAATAATGTGTGAGACATTGCATTAAATTGTCCAACGGAATATTTATGAGTTGCTTTTCATATGAGAAGCGCATCAGTTGCATTTGTTTGGATGAAATGTCGCTTTTGAATTTATGAAGACATTTATTAGCATAAGGAGCGCATAGATCTGTGAAATGGCTGCCAAAGTGACACAAATGCATCTGACTCCCCCTTCAATCTCACGCAACTTCCGAATGCATTTTCCAAAACAGCAAAACATCAAATAAATAACTAAAAAGAAAATGGAAATGGATAAGGAAAAATGAATGCACACCTTTCGAAATGATGCAGACATTTGAAATGTTTGATGAAGTGTTTGACAAAGTTGTCGCCTTACACAAAAAAAATGCCACCACAGTGGGGCACATATTAATCAGCGGCAACTGCGATAGGGTGGAAAATCTTAAGATGGAAGATGGAAGATGATGAACTCGTGCTAAGACCACAAATGTTGCATTTTACACGATCGTTTTGAGTTTTTTCGTTTTTTTTTTTCTTTAATATTTCTGTTGAGAAATGATAATTTCGTCTCGTTGGAGTATAGTTTTTAGTCTGTCAGACATTTGACACCTGCTGCACAATTATTCAGCGCCCCTAAGCGTTAGCAAGACTCCAAAATTCAAAATAGCTCGAGGACTAAAAATAGACACTAAAAAGAGTTGCCTGTTGCATTGTTATTATAAGAAATGCAGACTAGGAACACAAGATAAACATGTGGGATTTGGAATCCATGTGTGGGAGACTCCACAATATGTTAGCTCCCCTCCTGATCCAGTCCCGATTCCAATCCCAATCCCCAGCCCTTTTATGACAGCGACAGCAATAACAACAAAGAATAACTAAACATTAATGTCAAAAACATCAAAAAAATAAAAAAAAATACAAAAAAGAAGAAAACAACAACATTTAAACATGGCAGAACTTTCAGAATCGCAGTCGCTGTAGAAGTCAAAGTCAATTGCAGACGAGCTGACAGACCTCCAAAGATGTTTACAGCACAAACTGCATTAAAATGCAGCTCACATCGGAACTGTGTATGACAGGCCATAATAGTCCCTAGACTAAGCCAACTTTGGATCTTTCAAATGGACTCGCACTTTGTTTTATGAACTCGCCAAGCAAGTGCAACATCAATTGCTATCTATAAAACCAGTCCATAGGCTTTCGTATTGTTCTGTTTATACACATTTATAACTTGTATACATATATGAACTCATGCCTCATGAAAACTGAACTTCTGAACTCTCACTCCCAATACGTGCGTGCTTTGGAAAACATTTCATGCATCTTTTAAAGTGAAATACTCACAATATTTGTTTATGTTTGCTTTTAGACTTTAAGGCGAAATTTTTCTCGAAAATTTCTCAGTTTTTATGATGTGTTTTTAAATGTTTTCATTATGAGCCGTTTCACTAAGCAAATAAATTTCTAATTAACTGGGTCAAATTGTTCGATATGCAAGGGTGAAGATACATATCAGCAGGCTGCATTGAGATCAGTTGTTAGAATCTATGTTAAATAGATCGTGTAATTCAAAGCATCAGTTTGGCCGCCAAACTACAAAACTACGCACTGATTGAAACCATGACAATTTATGGCTGGTCAAACTCGATGCAGGCGCATTCATCGGCACTAGAAACCAAAACCAAAACCAAAACCAAAAACGAAACCAATGCAATGTCATTTATAATCGTTGTCGTCGATTTGAGGCACTCGAAAATGCCCGCACTCTCAACCAATGTCCAGCACAGTGGTTAAATTCTCACAGTAACAAAATGAGCACAGCAATTTAAAGAGAGAGAGAGAGACAGAGATAGATAGAGATACACTGAGAGGTAGAAGTATGTTGCTGGCGAGCAATTTACAATTCATATGAGTGGTAAATTGAAGCGTTAGACGACTGGTGGGCGGCAACTAAGTCAAATAGTGGGCGTGGTACACAAAACAATTGAATACATTGCAAACTAAAGTAAAGTAGCAGAGTAGCTAAACTAGAACAAATCAACCAAGCGATAAATGATTAATATTCATAAAGATATTCAACATCATATACACTGCAACTTGAACGGATTCAAACTTAATTGGACAGAAGAATTCTCAAATCTCATGCGGAAATCAACAATTAACCAAACCAAAACCAAATCACAAAAAAAAAAAAATGAAACAGTTTTAATCAAGTGGCCACAACTGAAAAAGATGCGCTCATAATTAAGTTACAGTTGACATAATTAAATGATAATTGTTGTGCTCACAACAACAAAAGAGATAGACTGATAAACATACATTTTTGGTATGCACATTTGAGTTATAAATGAATACACTCACATATATTCATATATGTATATGTTTGATTTTTTTTTGGTTTTTGGTAGGGGGAGGGTTAATTTGTGTATCGTCCGGTCTCCGGGTTTCTGTTCGCAGTCCATTTAATCCCGCATTATTTGTTCATTTTCGTTGATTTATGTCTTGCTAAAATGTCACACAGCTCGCGCATTGTCCACAAAAGCCCAAAAAAAAGATATGCATAAAATAAAAGAGAAAAAAGATACAAAAATTGGTATTGACTTGCTGTTTAAGGGGGATTCCGTCATAATAATGCCACAAAATAAAAGTTGGTTTCCATAGCATCAACTTGATGAATTGCTTATTATTTAGAAGTTATGATACTTTTAAGTTCTCTGAAATGACATCGCGAGGAGTTGTTTTTTACTTCAAGTGTCAAATATGATTAATTTTAGCAAAAGTTATGGAACAGCAGGAAACAAGAGCTTAAAGCTTTCAACGGAATAACTTGGTGAAAAATAATATTTTGTTAAATAAGATTAATCCAAGCAAAAGCTGTTCCATCCATAAATTAGAGCTTAAAGCACTCGAAATGAGCTTTTTTCTTAATGTGTGAAATAAAGTTTTATTTTTAGCAAATGCTAAAAAATATTCAATCAGCTAACTAAATCTGAAAGCTTTTAAAGCACGGTGGTATTAAATTAATACTATTAATGTGCTTTAAAAGCAACTTGACTTATTTTTTAATGTTTTAGAGAACAGTTTTTAAGCAAATGCTTGAGCTATTTTTAGATTAATGTCACTTTCAGCTAGAGTCACTTGTCACTTACTATACAGAATGCTGTCTCTATCCATCTTCTCTCCTTAATCTCTCGATTAAACCAAATAAAACCCGTTCCAAACCCACGCCCACTAGCTGGCGCCGAGCGTTATTTTAATCAATTAATTAAAAGAATAGTCGCAGTGCTAGGCAATCAGTGTGATTATTACCCCAACCCCTAGACCATGAGACCGTTGGCAATTGTTCAAAGAGAATTCGCTTCCAGTTCCATTTGCAATGCCGAAACGACAATTAGCGACGCTTGCGATTCGCTCGCGACACAACAACAATTGAAATGTTTAAATTTTGAGTAAAAATATTAAATATTTATGGATAATTGTACGAAATGCCAAACAAACGAAGCTGCAGACTTTTTGGCAGTTGCATTTTGGGCCGCAACGAGGAAGCGAATAACTACGAGTATGTGGATATGAGTAAGTGAATATATTGCGAATCATTCAGATCAGACTGTTAACAGATGCAGCTGCATTTGGGCACCATTAAAAAAGCATCGATCAAAGCAGCCAAAATAAAAAGAAAAGCAAAACTGAAAAAATATGTAAAGAAATCGCGAAATTTTTGCAAATTGCTGCGGCAAAATGCACACAGATACTTTATGTGTGAGTGTGTGTGTGTGAAGAGAAAACAAAGAGCGAGAGTGTGGCAAACAAAGGGTCGCATTTTTCTTGCAATTGCCCTGGCGACTGTTTAACAATTACCAGATGTTGGCGCTGAAATATTGCCCACATTATGCGTTACGAGACGAGACGAGTCGAGTCGAGTCTGGAAAACAAGTCAAGTCACTTCACTTCAATGTCAGCTTTGCAACTTTGCAACTTTAGACTGTTGGCAATTTTCGACTGTCGTCTGTCATGTAATTGAGTGATAAATTTCAATGCAACACAGCCAAAGTGGCAGCAATGCCTTAAAATCAAAGTTCAAAATGGCTGAAAACAAAAGCCATTATAAGACTGCAACTCGAGCAACTGGCAAGAGCAACTTTTGGCCATGGCCATTAATCACACAAATGATCACAAAAGAGAAAAGTTGCCATAGTCAGGTTCACATAGAAATAAGAGTCAGTGGGACAGACGGAAAGACAGTCGGAGACAGCAGGCAATTTTCAAGTTAATTATGTTGTCATGCGTTTAGAAATAAAATCACAATAACAACAAAATGTTTGTTGCATGCTGAATTTGAAAAGAATGAACGCTCCACTTGTCATTTATTTTTGCACAAGCCTGTTATTTATACATATGTGTGTGTGTACATAATATAATAATAATAAAAGGCAAAAACCGGCAGCAACATTTTGTCTCCCTTTGGCCGCATAATGAGCAGCAGCTGCCACATGCAACAGGAAGAGCAGGCAGACTGTGTCTCTCGGAAAAGGAGAACGAGAAGCAGAGGGAGAAAAAGACGGAGACAGACAAAAGTGAAGAGCAGACAGGGAGGAAAGGGAACGTGCCGCCATTTGTGGGTGTCACAAAGTTGAGAACTGCGCAGAGCGCCAAAATGCAACAGTGAATTTCGGTTTGGCCAAGAGATAACATCATCGGATCGCAACAGATCGGTTCGCATGCGATCGTATCGTAACGAATAGAAACGTATTTTATTTAAATGCTCTAAACGTGACTGAATTTATGTTGGCCAGACCCATCACAAGTTGATTAGCCCAAAAAGCTCGACAATTAATTTGGTCTCACGCCAAAGACAAAAGATCTCTACAAATCGTTGTTGTGCCTATATCCCGAAATTTATGTTGTTTTATTTAGTTTAAGCAAACTAAAAGCAACAGCTGGCTAAAAACCAATAAAGTTCGGTCCAAGTTCTCATTGTGGAATGTCTAAAGTTGTGTTAAAGTGGCCGACAAAAAATCTCAGTGCATAGAATTCATAAAAAAATATAAAATGTAAGAAATTCTTCAGCATTATGAAATGAAGCTACCTTAATAAATAAAGTGTATATAAAAAATTTAAAAGTGAGAAAAAAAACCAAAATACAATAACTTTTATTTTATAAGTTTTCAATAAAGAAAACAAATAAGCATAAATACTGCAATTTATTAAAAATTTTCAATAAATAAACATATTCAGTTTAAGAATATTCTGACAAAATTAAAAGATTTACAGGTTGACTTCAGTTTTCAGCTCAGTCTTGGCAGATTTGTCAACAACTATTGATAAGCCATAAAACTATCGAATTGACCTTTTGTTTGTCTCATTGATTACTTACCGAAATTATCACACATGAGAAATTGCGATGTGTTTTTTTTTTTCCGAACGCAAAGTCAAACAAATATTTTGAAAAACTCAAACATGAACTATTTGAGTAGACACGGCGAGGGTCATAAATCGCTAAAGTCAAATCCTAAATAAACACATTATTTATCAAAAGACAGCACCACATACACACATACACACACACACACACACGCACACACTAACTCACACAAATCAATGCATGTCTTGGGACTTATGTTGGGGTCGCTCAGGCCAGTTCTTTATCAGTAGCAACATTCCCATTCTGATGCACAATTTTGCTCATCGTGACGATCGTCTTTGTCTTTGATTTCATTTTGCAGACAACTGCGGCAACGTGAACAACACTAACGGAGTTCTTGCAACATTCTACGGCTTCGGTCAGCCGGGTTACAACATGGATGACATACTGATCATCACTGCCAAGCACAGCGAACGCGCTTATTTGCGCGCCACTTTCCTGAAGAACCATTTCGACAAGATCACCAAGCAGCGCGGACGCAAACCATTCAAGTGAGTACTCAAACCCGTTCAAAAGTCCAGCATTAACTTTAATCCCGTTTTCGCAAAGTTTCTACACATTTTAGAAAACAAATTCGCGTAGTTTTTAAAACAAAAATCCAATCAATTTTATTTAAGAAATTCAATCCATTTCCGCGCAGTTTTTACAAATTTTGGAAAACCAATTCGCATAGTCTAAAAAAAAAATCTAAATTACTTTTATACGAAAATTCAATCATGTAGAGTATTTAATTATGAAACATGCTTTATTTCAAAATTCTTTAATTAAAAATTTTACAAAGTTTCTTATATTATACAATTTTTTTCCACACTTAAAGAAATTTATTAGAAATGAATCAAAAAAATTGCACAATTTACACGTATTTCAAATTTTTATTTACTAAGTTCAGAAATGTTTACGTAGTTTACATAAAATTTAAAATTATGTTCAGTTCTACAGTCTCACACGAATATTAAAAAAAAGTTTAACCGTAAATTCTGTTAAGAAATGTTGCTATATTTTATAAAGGGAATCGTTTTATACTATACTTTAAAGAATTCAAAAAAATATGACACTTAAAAATTCCATTAGTAAATTTCAGTTTCCATATTACAGAAAGTTTTTTATAAAACCTAATAAATACTAAAAAAAAAGTTTAATACCATAATTTTGATGGGATATTTGGTTAATCTTTTACGAACATTAAAGTTTGTTTTCAAAAAATTCGGAAGTAAGTTAGCTAGATAAAGAAAGATCCAAATGCTTAAAAAAAAGGAAAGTTCTCTTAGTTGTGATCATTCAAGTTGTACTTACCGTGTGTTTTTCTTTTATCCTTTTAGTTTTCTGCATATTAAAATTGATGATGGCCCCTTCAGCGAAGAAATCGCCCAGAAATATCAGAACACAGCGCTGCAGATCGTCATTCTGTGTCCGGCATTGTTGGCGTTGCCACACAGTTTCCTGATGGCTCAGCTGACGTCGATAATACGCGTGGAGAAGGTGCTGGCCATATTGCTGGACGTGGGCGAGGACAAAGTCAAGGAGATGCACAAGACGGCGCTGCCAAGTTATTACAAGTGGCGTCGCTGTGTGGTGCGGGATAATGATCAGGCGCAGATCAGTAATATTCTGGGAATTGCCACGGATATATTGGGACGTGCTCTGTGCCAGCGTCCGCCGTGTCAGGACAACAGCAGCAGCAGCAGCAGCAGCAACAACAACAATAGCATCTCACGCAGCTTGTCCAGCTGCTCGGAGGGATTCACCGTGCTGCCCAAGAAGGTGAAACAGGGCCAGAACAAAGTGTTGGCCATGCTCGCGGAACCCTTAAAGCCAAACGATACATTGAAGTTGCTCGTGGAGAAATCGGGAGAGTTGATTGAGATACGGAATTTCAAGTGCCGCAATCCGTATACCGTACAGTTCGCCATACCCGAGTCCTGCATGGAGATCTCCACCATGATTGAAATACGCATCGAGAAGAACAACAAGAGTCTGGGAGCTCGTCCCATCAAATGCGAGAGTCGTCTGCGAGAATTGGAGCAACTGCTCAGAGTGGAGGATTCTCCCATTGAGTTCATGTGCCATGCCCTGGGTGTGGGTCCATTGGAGCGAGATGCTCTGGATCAGCATCTGCTGCAGTGCTTCCAACGCAACATGCCACCCAATTTCCATCTGCTCAATGGACCCTACGAGCGTCAGCCGCACTTCTTCACACGCCTCGAGTCGAGTCCTGAGGAGTATCCCACTTTGCTGCACTTTGCGGCACGTTGGGGCTTCAATCGCCTCTGTCTGCAGCTGATGGAGTGTCCGGGCGGCGACACGGCCTGCGGAGTGCGCAACTGTGCTGGACGCACGCCCGCCGAGCTGGCCGAGCAGGAGGGTCACCATAAGCTGGCCCAGAACATTGTCAGCTTCTCGGAGTTTCATAATCTCACAATGGTCTATCATTACTTCAAGGGCATCGACAATCCCAGCAGCGGCGCCAGCAGTCCAGGTGCCCAGTCCAAGCCAAATAGCAACAAGAATGGCCAGGTGGTCATTGGAGCACTGCCCTCATCCCCAAAGAGCAAACCACCAAAGCAGCTGCCAACGGCGGAGTACATGGAAATGTCCAGTGGATCGGAGCGTGAGAATACGCCGGAGGTGCGTGCCAAGACTGAGACAATGGCCATATCGAATCTCAACTACATCAGCGTGGAGACGGAGGATGAGAATCTGCAGAGCTGCTCCACAGAGAAGCATCTGGAGAGCAGCAAAGTGCTGGAGAGCACAACGGGACCGGAGCAAACCACCAATGAGTTGCGCATCAATGAGCCGCCCTACTATCAATCCAAGGAGCAAAACAAATCCCAAGATGTGGTCGATGGAGCAGCCAGCAATTATCAGGCAACCGACAAGTTCAGTCAGGAGTGCTCCCAACTGCTGGAGAATCAGGCAATGGCTGGCAATGATTATGTCATGCAGCCCTCCAACATCCCCGTCTCGCCAACGACCACGACAATGCCCGACGATGGCAACTATCTGTTCCAGCCCTCCAATCGGCCGGTGGAGGAGCCACTGCGTCTCAGTCGCTCCACGGCGAGATTGCCACAGGTCAGCAGCGGTTATGGCACACTGAAGCGAAGTGCCAGCGATGCCTCCAGCGGCACTCGGGCCAATGCCGACGATGAGCTGGCCGAGATTATGCATGATTTCAAGAACAATGTGCTGTCCATACGCGATGTGGAGTTGCTCGTGGAGAAGTGGAAGCATCGCAATGATGTGCAGCAGAGTTTTCGCGAGAAGCAGGAACAGATCGATCAACTGCGTCGCGAATACGAGCGAATCCATGATCATGTCAAGTCCCAGCTGAAGCGAGAGACGCCCTTTGAGCGCATCAAGAAGCTCTTCTCCAGACAGAAGCCCCATGCGGCCGTGGAGAAGCAGACCAGCTGTGCGGACAGTCTGCTGGACGAGACCAAGAGCTCCATTGCGACCAGTTGCAGCTTGAAGTCATCGGCGCGTCCGATTAGCTCGCTAAGTCTGCAGAGCGTTTCCAGTTCGAGTTCGTCGTCGGGTCGCCTCAGCACGGGCAGCAATTGCAGTGGCGCCTCTCTGGGTGATTCCGGCACACACTCGGATCACGAGGATCGTCGACAATTCGGCTGTCGTCTGGGCAATGCGGGTTCGTTGATGGACAACTATTTGGTGCCGCCGCCACCGCGTCCAGTCTTCACGCCAGTCTCCACGCCCGGCGATGAACGTCATCAGATTGTCTTCCCCTCGCCCATGTCCAGCTGCACACGCCTCCACACGCCCACAAGTCCCACGGGCTCCGATCATTACCAGATGTTCCCATCGAATATACCCGTCTATGGCAATGGCAGCCAGCCTCTGTCCACATCGCAGAGCAGCAGCCTTTTGAACACCATTATGGAGGCCAAGGAGCATACACAGGATGCACAGCAGCATTATCAAAACGGGGTCACCCTACAGCCGATCAAGCTGAATGAACGACCCAACATCATCTACGGCAAGCTGACCAAAAGTCACTCCAGCAGCGGCTGCAGCTCCTTCAAGCCCAAGCAGGTGGCATGCCCCCAGGTGGGCTGCATCGAGGTCCAGGCAGAGGTCTATCAAAATGTGGGCAGCTCAACGGAGGAGGCAACGCCAGAGGTTCCTGCTAAGGAGCAATCCACAGAGTCGCCCAACTACATGAACTGCTAGAACTTCCCTCGCTCTCTATCTATGTATATCTCGTAACTGTCTAAGTTTTCATATCACACATACATACATACGTATATCTAGTATATAGGTTTAAGTGCATATAGAAATACGACGAGTCTATCGATATTTTTGCTGGAATGAGTATAAACTAGTTAAACGAGTGCTTGAAATGGGCCTAAACATAATTATTTTAATGCTAATCGCTCTCTCACTCTTTCTCGACTACATTTAGCTGACTAACTAACTGTATAACATTTCATTTTGTATTATCAATTATCTCTAGTTATCGTTATCGATCATTAAAATGTACATTACTTTTTGAAACGATTGCAAGCAACCAAAACAAACATATCGTAGGATTTAAGCAAAGGTCTCGGCACCAACGAATTGCGATTATGTAATTCTAGTTTTAAGTATTCCTCCCGTTATTTCTCTTAAGTCTACCATGCAAGCTAAGCATGAAAAAATACATTTGTTCGCACACAAAGTTAAATGCAATAAATTTTATTCTTTAAACAATGCAAAACGATTTTCATTGCACGTGCTAAGACTCAATGTCGGTGGGAATTGGGACCTCGCAGCTTATAATATACCTGGTATTGTGGGTGCAACCAGGAAATCATGCGGAAGCCAAATACACGCAAAATGGGATTACAAATGCCAACATAAATTTCAGCGAAACCAACTCAAAAACAAAATAAATAGAAGAAGAAAGTGCTGACTATCTTTCAGGTGCCGAAAACTATATACTCTGTACATTTTTTTAAAGCAATCTTAACTCAAAATAAATCTGACGAATCTCAAGAGTTTTAGTTTTAATAAAATTAAATTTCTAAAACAGTTTGACTTCATTAAATTTAAATATTATATATCATAGTATAAATATTTAAATTGCACAATATTTTTTTCTAGATGTACAGAATAAGTATAACATTTATTTCTTAATTCTTAAGACCATTAGAATATAGACTAAACAGCATATTTAAATGCAGTGAAATTTAAATTCAAAAATGCCGAGCATCGAAAAACATTCCCGAAAGTGTGAAGCACACAAGCTTAAATTCTTAATTTACAAGCCTGTGATTCTTAATTCACATTTACGCTCGCTCGACCTGCCTTGGAGGTCGCAATTATTGCGTATACGTCGGCATAGTATTTTTCCCAGCTGAGTGCGGCGTTGTGGGTTAAGCCGCCATTTTCCATTTGCTTTACATGTTACGAGGGGAATATGGCAGCGGGTTCAACCAGTTCCACCCACAATATCCGGCTCTTTGGGGCAATGAATGCTTTCCACACACAGCTGATGATGGGGAGGCATTCAGCTCGATAGTAGTTGTGGTTTCTCAATGCACTAGTGTGTGTGTGTGTGAGAGAATGCAAAGAGAGAGACACTCATAAGATAGCGAGAGCGAAAAAGCGCACTGTCTCTAAATGCGCTCATAAGTAGGCAACATTTTATTCATGTGGCAAAGTGAGCTTTAAGCACAGCGTGTCTCAGGGGAAAAAACATAAATAATAAAGTTTATAATTTTACCAAACAAAAACTTAGTAATACAAACTTATAAATACAAATTTTATATGTTATTTTTATTTATATACAAAATCATTTTGTTTTCTTTGTGTTTGTCCACTCAAAACACCCTGTGAACAGCAGTGAAAGCTTTTTTCAATGCCGCCAGTCAAAACAAATATAAAGCGCCTGTCTGAGCGCCTCAGTATAACTTGAGGGAGAGAGAGAGAATAGGAGAGAGAGCCAAATGGAAAGAGCAACAGAAACATTGGCATGGCGAGTGCAAAAGCTTTTGGCATTTCGTCTGCCAAAAGCGAACAAGTGTGTATAAAAAGGACATTTCGTTCAGTCGACTCTGTTAATTACGCTCAACTGCGACACAAAATTGCGCCACAAATTCTAGACACGTACAAAATTTGTATTTAAGCCTTAACCAGCTATAAAAACGCTCTTAATAAATATATCAAAAAATAAATAAAATTAGTCCCAGACTTTAGTGTACAAAATAATAACAAATTAGGTGTGCAAAACAAGAACAATTTGATTAATAGAAGGTCTTTGGCGCATCCTCGGTTGCCCCTGAGTGCTGCTGCACTCTCGTGTGAAAACAAAAACATAAGCACAAATTTTCCAGCTCAACTGCGTAGTACCAAAGGAAAATGTTTACTTAATTACAAAATAAAACAATAAAGTTCATATTGTTAACTCAACAAAAATCAACAGCATCTTCTGTGGAAAACTGCACTGAACTGAACTGCAACCAACTGAGAAACGGAGAACATGAGAATCGCCACCGCTCGTAAATAATTTAAGGTAAGGCCAGGCGAGGCAACGTTGTCAGCAAACTCATAAAATTTATGCGGGTTTTTTTTTGTGGATCCGTGAGCAGCGACCCGTATTTTGATTTACCTTTTTTAGCCGTCACCACTGGCGGCTTTTATTTGTCTTTCAATTAATTTGTGCTGTTCCATGCGGCTAAAGTTAAAATTAAAATGTTTCCATGTGAAAATGCAACCACTTCAAAAGTTGCTGCTGAGTAAAGCATTTTTAATGATGCAGTAAACGTTGATGGGGCCAACCTCTTCGAACTTGGTCCTCGCACAAATGAGAGCCTTTCAAATATTGCGCAAAAGTTGCAGCTTAGCTCGAGTCTTAGTCGTATGTGATTTACGACTAACTACTAAAAATCTGACAAGAAATTGTAAAACGAGGGCTGTTTGACAAGTCCGGGAATTGGAGAATAAAGAATTCTTTAAGAGTTGTTCAATATACTTTATATAGAAGAAGTGATTTTTTGGTAACAAGAATATTTTGATCAATGCCCTAAAAGTGATTGCGTACTTAGGGCAGTAAGTAACATAAGATTCTTGAATTCAATTAAGACAATTAACCATTTGAGAATGATAATTGCAACTAAGCTCAAATCTATACAAATATATAATTTTTCGTTTCTGCCACATCTTTAAATATTTAGAGGATAGCTAATAATTATTATTTTAATTACTCAAAATTAATTATTTAGATGAAAAACCCTTCACTATAAAACTGTCGACTTAGTTATACCCTTACTAAACTCTATCTCAAATACTGAGTACAGAAATAGCTTGCTCTAAGATTATAGGGTGTCCTATATTGTCCTTGATCTGCGACTAAATTAAAGGGAATTCGAATTCTAAAGGTAGCATTTGTTACAAAGACCTTCTTTTGTATAGCTTTGTTTATTTTCCGTCATTTCTTTTGCCGTATATGGGGATACTTGAAACTGATTCAAGCACAACAACAACAGCACACACACACACACACACATTTACAGGTTGTGTAAGCAAAGCTGAATATTGCAATTTTTATATAAATTGTATGCAGCACAAAGACAAACGCACAAAGACAAGAGATGCTTGCGCCACAGTTTTATGGCTTTCTTTATATGTCAGGAGGCAAGTCCCTTAGCCGAGAAGCTGCCACACACAGTTGCTATAATTTTAATTACCACTTGAGAGACTCGCTCGCCGTGAGTCAACCGCGACTGTCGACACAAATACGTGTGACACTGTACATATAAAAAAATATATATAAAAATATGTAAGAAAATAGCATGCAACTTCTTAGCACATTTGTATTTATATATATAGTATAAACGATTATACGAGTACAGCAAACAAAGCCCTCATTGACAATGCAAAATGCGCCAACAATGCGTGCGATTTCCTTATTTCCCATTGTTTGCTCCCTTTCTACATGTCGGAAAAAATAAACCGCAAGAACATAAACACACAGAACTACGAGTAGCAATATTGCGCATACGCCGCATAAGCTTGTGAAAGGTATTCTCTTTTATACGAAATGGCGCCCATAATTGTGCATTTACCGCTTCGCTGAATAGTTAAACCGCTACCACATCTATGGCTTAGATATTGCCACTCGTATCGATTGCAACTCATGCATATCAAATTGATAAAGCTGCCTCACTTCGAATTTCACTTTAACTCAAAAATTTAACTCTTACATTCAAATTGGAAAAGTTTTAGCAAATATATAAATAAATATTTAGTAATATCATAGCAAACAAGTTACCAGGTTGAACCAATACAGCCGACCTTATTAAAACCTTTGAAAGTTTGGCAATAGTTTCATTTTAATGCTCAAAACTAAGTAACAATGTTAGGAAGTAAAATAAAATTTTAGGAGATTGAAAAGAAAATTAAATTTTAGTGCATTGTTATTGCTATAGAAATTGTAATATTTTCATTCATGTTTTTTTTTTTTATTTGTATAGATATAATTTTGCTTTGTATTTGAAAATAACACAAGTCTTGAGTAAGTCTAATGTTTGACCAACTTCAAAAATTCATAACTTTATCAAACCTGTAGCGATCTTCAATCGGAATATCATTTTGATCATAGTTCGGCGTCTTTACACATTCTGCATTCAAATTGAATTTATTTAAAAAAAAAAAATATTTTTCGCAAGATTTTGGTATAATTCGATTATGATGATAAGGGTCCCCCCTTTGAAATTTGGAAAATTGAATATTTTAAATCTCAAGTTTTCACTTTTAATTAACTCCTTATGTCATAATTAGTATAAAACAACACTTAAAACTTGATTCTGGTACCTTTCATTTTCTTGTAAAAAATCATGTCAAAATTAAGAAATATTTTAACTTTTAAAGTTGCTAGCTCAGAGGCTTGAGCAACTTCGGACTGTCATAACTTTGTCAAAACTGAACCGATTTTCAACTGGAATATCATTTTGATCATGTTTTGGCCTCTTAATTCATTCTTCATTTAAATCTAATCAATTTCGTTCAAGAAAATTTTAACCTCTATTTTGGTAATTATAATCTCAAGTTTTCATTTTTATTCAACTTTGTCATAATTACTAAAAATAAAAAGCATAAACATTTTTAAATTCTTCACTATGAATTCTTTAATCAATGAAAGTTTTAAAAAGCTGAAAAGAAAAACCATTTTTGGCATTGCTGCTCCAGACACATTAATAGCAACCCTCGTAGCACACTTTTTTGAGAGCCACTTTGAAAAGGCAGAGCTTGGCTCAGACTCAAATTGCAGTAAATGCTAGTGCAACGATAAGTAATGTGATCATTATAATCATACAATTTGGACACAGCCCTACCAACCATCTAAGCATATATGAGCACTCAATATAGCCCCATGACATTGGGCAATGCCAAAGCCAAAACAAGAATGGTTATTATAGTTTTATTTTGATAAACATCATAAATTTTTTTTTATTGAAAAATGCCATGTGACATTTATCGCCACAGGACGTATACACAATCTCAGCTGGAAAATATAAGACCAGAGATAAACACAATATGAGATTAGGTGTGCCAATTTTATACTCGAGTAATATTGTCATTTGGCGAGACATCGTTTAATAAACTAACAAAAGGCAATAGAGATTTTCAGGTTAGCTAACCAACATTTTGGCAATAGTTAGGTCACAACTATGTTACTGCATAATTATATTTTGTAATCATCGTGGCAATTTGGCAAACATACTGACCAAGCACCTTCACTAAAAAATCCAGCATTATAGCCTTTCGCACATGCTAAGAGTATTTCTTTTGATTAGCAATACATATATATAACATAAGTAAATATATTTAGTCAATCCAACAAATAAAAATGAATAAAAAAATAGATATGCTCAAGAATTTTATTAATTTTATGTTAAGAAATTTAAAAAAATTGCCATGATAAAAATTCACTCGTCCATGAATAGTTCTAAAATTAAAAAAGTTGAAAATAGTCAATTATTTATAAAATGTATAATGTTAAAATTTAATTACATTTTATATATATAACATACCTTAAACTTCTTTGACTCTCTGCAATGGTGCTTCAGCATCAGAACGTGCTGCCCGATTATATTTATGGGGCATTGCAAACATCAGTTTTCTCCAAAAACGAGGATCATCTTGGGGGAGATATATGTTAAGCTTCATAAACAACTGCAGTTGTGGGTCCAGCTTACTAATGTCTGCATCAGGATATTTAATTACAATCAGTCGTTTAAGTTTATTGGCCGAAACAGCTTGAATGGCCGTATGGAACTCAAATCGACCCCAAGGCGACTCGATAAAATCTTTAGTCAATAATATTATGATTCTTCTGGACTCAGCAATCGATTTCAAAATGCTGGTGGTAATTAATTCTCCAATTCGCCAGTTACGATGATAGTAGCAAAGTTTGTACTTGTGAACTCCATTTTCCAGTTTGTCAACGTAATCTATAACGAGATCTAAGTCCAAGTGACTAAAAGCAATAAATGCATCGTACTTCAAGTTGTCTTCGGGTTCCGGAAGTACTGGAAGTCCTTTTTCATACAGCCACATCAAAATGTAATTTTTGTATTGGAAAAGTATGATTGCTATGACAAAGATTGAAGCATTTAATCCAATTATACTAATAAATATTGGATTACGCCAATCAAAACGTGATCCACAAAGAACTTGCGCAGTAACTTTTGCCATTGGTCCAAGTTTTGGATCTCTGCAGTGTATATTTTCTCGATCCTCGATGTGTTTATAGTTTGATACAAATTCAACTAAATAATAGTTTTCGCAAGTGCAGATCCATGGATTTCCTGACAGTTTAATTCGTAAACCACTTAATTCATTTAATATCAATTTCACAACTGATTTACTCAATGTTTCAAAAATGTTTTCGCTTAGATCCAAATAAGTTAAATTTTTTGGTATTTGATCAACTGTTAAATTGCAGAGTTTGTTATTAGACAGATGCAATTTTCGAACTCCAGAGTATCCGTACAATGTTGTACTTGGTAATATTGTTAGGTTTTTGTTACTGAAGTTAACAGATGTATTTCCAATTATTGGGATAGGCAACTCGGGAATCTCTGAGAGTTTTTTTGACATGTGACAATCTATTTCAAAGCTCATTTCTTGTCGATTCAGAAAGCAATGACAATCATCAGGACAAGGTCTTTTATTTATGTCAGTGATAAACATACAAGTCGTCTTACTCTTATAGCATATAAAAGCTGTTATATTGTAATCATTTAAGTCAAAATCAAGATCAGAACGTTTGTATATTTCTATTAATCTTAGTTTCGTATAGTCATTCAAATAATTCAAAATGTCTATTCCAGGATTATACATTTCAAATTTAGACGAAATATGAAACTCGATATTAGTAATATCTAAATATTCCAAATGTGTTTTTAGAGTTTCAGAACTGAAAAGAAAAAATATTTATGTTTTAATATAGTAGGCGAAAAAAAGAGTTATATTTGATTATCTCGTAAGAAATCTATCTAAAGACAATCAAAAAATATATTTTTATTTATATAAACGTACCCCATCCATTTAAGCTCACGTGTCACCAAATTATTAAGATGCAGGCCTTTCAAATTTGTAAGATTTTGAAAATGTTCCTGTTGGGGTCTAGTCCATTCACAGTTCTGGATTATAATTTTCGATAAATTTGTCAATCCTTGAAACATTTGTGTGTCTATGTCTATTTGAATCTGTTTATTTTCATCTCCACCATCAAATTCAAACACTTCTAAGTTCTTCATGTCATTTAAAAAATTATTTTCTAAAATCAGATTTTCTTCACTGTATTTTTTTGTTTCAATTGTATATTTGTTTGCAAAAATATGAAGTTCTTTTAGTTTGGATTGGTTAATTATATGCAATTCCCTGCAATTATTAAAGCTAATTGTATCATCAACATTTAGAATTAGATTCTCGAGGTTTTTAAAATTTTTAATCACGTCATTCACAGGCTGACAAATTTTTTTCATATGCCAATTAAATTCTTTTAAGTTGATCATAGACGATGAATAAAGATCCAATGGACGTGATTTAGATGCTATGCTACCGAAATTCACTTTTTCTATACGTGGGACAATGCAATCCATAAAAAATTTTTGACGTTCCGGAAATTCACAAGATTCACAGTCGCCTTTTTCCAATAGTGTTTTGTTGGTCACACATATAAAACTTAAATTGTTGATGAGAGCTTCACCCTTCAAACTGTAGTCTCTGTTTTCGTACACAAATGAACAAGTGTCACTTAACTTCTGTTTACAATTCACTTTTGCACTCTCCTCTGCTCCAAATGTAAGAAATGGATACGTTATAATGATATTTAATATACAATAAACTCGAATCTTTTTAGCCCACATTCTCTAATATTTGACAAAAAAAAAACAAGACTATGCGTGGTGTGAGCTCAATTGAAACTAAAGTTGTAAATAATCGCAGCATATTAAATAAAGATAAGGTCGCAAAAGCAAAAATTATATATAGCAGAGCTGATATGTATGTGAGCTTGTACATACAATACGCAATATAAATAATCGAAATACATATTCTTGACTCAAGCCGGGTCATATAATAATGCTTCTGTTCTCGTATCAATCATCTGTATGAACAATCTTAAAATACCATCCCATGTGTTTTTGAAAAATATTAAGGAACTGAAACAAAAAAAAACCCAAACAATTCTGTCTTATTCACTTATCAATTTTCTTCTCAGCGTTTACCAAAGAACTACAAAAAATCCCTTGTAAATACTTGTAGTATTTTGCTGATAAGATGAGTAAAGGCATCAAGAAACTTTAAGAAACAACGCACTTTGAGGGAGACCCTGCAAAACTCATATTTATATATGTATATTTTATGTTAATTTATAAACAAAGTGGTCCAATATTATTTTATAAGCTAATTTTTAAGCGTAATTCTACAATGTTATTTTTTTTCAACTTTCATTTAAAAATAAAAAAAGTTTCAAAACTTTTATTTTACTTTATAAAATAAGTGTTGATAGGAAAATATGTGCTCCCTGAATGCTTATATGTTCTGAACCATAATACAGAGTATTTTG
This sequence comes from Drosophila innubila, assembly GCF_004354385.1. Lineage (NCBI taxonomy): Eukaryota > Metazoa > Arthropoda > Insecta > Diptera > Drosophilidae > Drosophila > Drosophila innubila. The sequence goes on along the minus strand of NW_022995380.1, from coordinate 21,517,089 downwards.
AAGTCGAGCAGAGTTGCCTGCAGTGTTGTCACTATATATTCTTGTATAAATTATACGTTTTCAACGGGACTTTCATGGCTGTTGTCGTTGTCCGTTTTATTTCTTGTTTTCCTAGTACAGCTTTGTGACCGACAACTGACCCCAAGACACACACACTTACATACTTACACACTTACACGCACATGCACATGCACATGCACATTGCCAGTTTCAACTTTATGGCTGGCTGACTTTAAATTTGGTTGCATTCAAAAGAGGTTATGCAATAATTCATCAAATTGAGTGGAGTGTCCAGGCCACAGCTAACATTTGAAACTGCTTTTGCCGGCGGGCATATTAATTATGCAAATCATTTTGCAATGCCACACGCAACTGTTCAACTCCCACGAAGTGCCTTAAAGAGGTTCTACAGTTTGCAATTCTTGACATGGGAAAGACAACAACTGGTGCTTAAATGAAACACAACTACTTAAAAATTCCAGAATGATGTTAAGCTTTAATGGATTTTAGTTAGGAAACTATTATATATATATTGTTCTTTTTGAAGTATATAATGTTGCTCGGATTTGTATTAAATCTCTTGGGCTTTAACTTGGAATCTTTAAAAAATTGAATATTTCATGGAGCAAAGTCTCGCAAAGTGTTGAGTGCTTGGCAAAATGAACACGAAACTAAAATGCCCAACAGCAGCTGCCACAACAACTTTTGGAGACACACACACACACACGCACACACACAGAAAGAGATATACATATTCACTTGGTTGCATGACAGTCACGGCCAAAACCGTCGGGCCAGACAAGTCTGACATTTGAAAATGCCAAAGAAAAAAATCAACAAAAAATTAGAAAAAAAAGCGAAGAAAGGAAGAAGGTAGAATGTAGCAGGATCATCGGACAAATAAACAAATCGTAGACAATTGAGTGACTGACGTGCTGTTTACTGAGACTGTAACTGACACACCGAGAAGCGACAGTGAATCGCGAGCAGACTGAAAGCAATTAGAATTCAATACATTCGCCAGGACGACATGTAATTAAGTGTAATTTGGCCAGACATTTACCCAGAGCAAAGCAAACAGAAAGTAATCCAGTTGACAGCAAAGAATATTACGGCATGAGTTATGAACGAGGTAGACAGTGGGGAGGCATACTGAATGTGCCATCAATTTAAAGATATATGCCCGAGTACTGGCACTACTGTCAGCCCAGTGCAATAACGTAAATCAAAGGCTGCTCGAGCCGTAAACTGAGTAAAAGTCCTTGACAGTGTGCGGCAAAGACCAGGAATATAGAATATGCCCAGACTATAAGTAGTCTGTCTGTACTGTATACAACTTTCAATTATTGAATGAAAGCGACTGACGTTAACTCACACACACACACACACACACACGGCAGACATAAAAATAAAACAAATATTTGTAGCATACCTCCAGGCGCTTCATGTAAATGCCGCATGTCGAGCGCCAATTAAATTCCAAAAACGTAAACAATTTCGTTGCATTTCCATTTCACACTAGTTACCACTGAAAATAACAAGACAGAATGCAGTAAAACCACACGCAAAACTATAAAATACCCTGTGAATTATAGTAATAAATAACATATTCATTTTAAAATACTCTGAAATTTGGTATGAATTTGTAACTAATTGATCAAGTTAAATATCGTATACCCTATGTAGCTATTTTACTGGGTATGCTTATACTCGCGTGATCTGCTCCGTTTACCCCGGTCAACATGTTGATAATCCCCACCTCCTCTTTCTCCAGCTACCGTCTTCTCACACTTTTTGATTTCGCTTTTGCCGCAGACTTTCCCAATACATACATACGTACACATATCTGTGTGGCCTCGTCTGTGGTCTTTGCGGACTCTTTGAGCCGAAAGTGAATACATGCGTGTGAGTGTGTGTGTGTGTACAAACTCACTTACAAGTACAATATACGAGTACAATGAGACTAAGAGGGCAAGTCGCATTTATCTTGTGGCTTCGAAATTAGCATTTGGCATTTTGAATTTCTCGCTCGTTGGTAAACTTTTGTAACAGTTTCTTTCAGCTTTTCATAGAACTTGGTAAGTTCAATAAGGTCACAGGAAGTGTTATCCAATTAGTGATAACCATCGAATCGTGATGAAATCAAAAACGGATGAAAAAAAACACGCTCTATTTTTCACATTCTTGCTTGCCTCTTTTGTCTTTTATTTGTGATTAAAACATTAACAATATTAAAATATTCATTTGCAACTTCTTGCAGACAATCCACTGAAAATGCAAGTTCCATTTGCTTAGAAGATAACTAAGAACTTAATTCAAAGAATTACACAATTGGCATAGGATCGCATAGAACCATGTCTAATGTAAGTTTCAAAAACTCTTAGTAAAAAAATTGAAAATCACTTCTACTTAATTTTTAAAAACTTGTTTATTAAATTTGATCCATTATTAATGTTGAGTAAAAAAAAATGTATAGTAAAACATATTTTGAATTTAAATTATTAATTTTGATTTGTAAAAAAAGGCTTAAGCTAAACATTAAAAATGAAGTCATGCTTATTCCTAATGATTATATAATATTATACTTAGAAATTATGAAAATAAGTTATAACTAAGTTGTAGTCTATAGATGGATTTAATTACTTACAGCTGGTAAACATGGACAAATCAAATGGCAATGGCGTTTATGCAACAAGCAGCTGCCACACAGATAATGCAGTTGCCACAACAACCACATCGACAGCTCTGAACACGGCAAATAATATAAACATTATGAATGGCGCCGCAGCCGTTGCTGCCGCTGCAGCAGGTGCCACATTGCCCACATCCGCCTCGAGCGAGGACCTCAGCCAAAGCCTGTCCGAGTATACAGATGCCGATGAGAGCATATCAGCACCCACAGAATTTCTCGCGGAGGTAAGAGGAAACTTTGTGCACAAATGTCAAAAGTATTTGAATGTAAATTGTCAGAGGCAAATTTAATTTTAAATCCTTTCAAGAGTATTACGGAAAGTCCTTTGAGTTGCCTGTTTTATGCACAAAACTTATTGATTGCTAATAAATTGTTTTTGAGCGCATTTAACTTTAAGCCCAGCCAACTTTTTCCATTCTATACAAAGTGGCACAATCTTTTGTTGGCTGATAACTGAAAGGGTTTGAACGCATTCTCATTTTCCTTTCTCATTCATTGTATTATCTCTGTATTGCAGTTTCTGTCGGCCGTCATGCTGAAGGACTATAAGAAGGCTTTGAAATACTGCAAATTGAGTGAGTGAGCGACTTATACGTAAGATATATATATTTATCTATAAATATACTATATTGTTTTCATAGTTTTGCAATATGAGCCCAACAATGCCACAGCTAAAGAGTTTTATCCCCTCATATTGGACAAGCTGCGCGGTAAGTGGACAATGCATTTCATTTCGTCTCACCTGAGTCTTGTTAATTAATCGAGTGTCCCACAGTGACCACATCAAGTGACAGCGACGAGAACTATAATAAATCATCATCACCTGAGCTGGCCTTGGATCTGGAGGTACCCTGTGAGGATAGTGTGAGCAGCCACAGCAACAGTCACAGTCACAGCAGCAGTCGCAACAATTGCTCCGATGATGATAACGATGATGTGGATGAAGATGAGGAGGATGACGACGATGATGACATCGATGTAGTTGATGTGGAGGAGGAGGAGAGCAGCAGCGGTGATGACTACGATCTGCCCATAGATGAGCAACAGGATGTGGCCGCTGTTGACAGTCTGGCAGCTCACACATCCCATTCCCACTCCCAAAATGACTCCGGCTCATCACGCAACTCCTCCAGTGGCGGCGGTGGTCGTAGTGACAATACCACGCACTCATATTCCAGTTTGTTACTGGAGGAGGAGGACGACATTGTGCCGGTCAATTTGCAATTTGGCAACAAGGAAGCAAATTCAACAGATTTGGACATCAGCAATGGTAAATAATAAAATGATGAATCAAATGAAATAAACATCTTTTTTTCAATTTTTTAATACGTTAAGAAATTTTTTAATATAATTCATGTCTTTATCAGACTGAATTTTTGATTGCTGTTCAATTTCTTAAGTTAAAATATTTTTACATAATAATAAAAAAAAATCTATAATAATAACCAGATAAGAAAAAATAAAAAAAATATATATATATTTTTTTTTCTAGTTGCAAAAAAAATGACCATACATTTAGTCATTAAAAATGTTTTCATCTGATTGGGTTTTCCCCAATTCATTAATTTAATTTAATAATTTCAGAATTTTATAATCAACATATAAATAATATATTAAATCACCTCTACATTTAAATCAGGGAATAAAACTCAAATAAATATAGGTTATCGTTTCGATTCCGGTACGACCCGAAATAACTATTTCGGTAAAATGCTCTACTTCAGTCTTTTTCTTTGGGTTTCGGTATCATACCGGTACGTAACGGTACAACAAATCAATTTTGAATCGTTTTAAAATGTTAAGACGTCGTTTTACAGTAAATATGACTTCAAACTGAATAGCTAGACATAGAGCAAAAAAATGTTTTAAGCGAATTTAAAAATATTTAAATCCAGAATGAATTTAGAGGCCAAAACATGATCAAAATGACTTTCAGCTTGAAAATCGGTTCAGTTTGGATAAAGCTATGACAGTTTTGAGTTGGTCAGACTTCGAATTTAGCCACTTTACAAGTCGAAATTTTTATCCAATTCTTTATGATTTTTACAAAAAAAATGAGAGGTCTCAGAATCAAGTATAAAGTATTGTTTTATACTAATTACGACATAAGGTGTTAATTAAAAGTGGAAACTTGAGATTTAAAATTTTGAATTTTCGAAAATCCCAGGGGGGGACCCTTAGTATCGAAATCAATAGCTAGACCTAGAGCAAAAAAATTTTTTGAACGAATTAAAAAATGTTTAAATGCAGAATGAATACAGAGGCCAAAACATGGTCAAAATTACATTCCGCTTGGAAATCGGTTCAATTTTGATCAAGTTATGACAGTTTGAAGTTGGTCAACTCTTTGAGCTAGCAACTTTACCACAACCGTACCGGGATAAACGTTTAGGTATTCGGTTTTTGACAGAGAATTTATTTCGGTTAAGGTTTCTGTTCCGGTACTCAAAATAAAACAGTGAGTTTTTGTTAACGGTTCCGGTACCGGTTCCGGTATTATTCCCTGATATGAATAATATATTTTTGCAGAAATATAACATATTTTTTAAACTTTTTGATGGGTTGACCTTCTTAGTTAACGCAAAATAAACAATTTACTTTCATTTCAGGCAACAAGGTGACGTCAGCTTCCTGCAGCGATTCAGAGTCCCCAACAGAACCGTTAACACAGCGATTGGCGGCTATATTGCGATCCAAATGCGGCGTTTCGGCCAACAATGATGACGAGCCCTATTGAGGCGTAACTTTCATCAGCAATTTACATATACATGCATACTTATATACATATATTTACTATATACACGTACATACCTATATTCTTGTACTTATACTCGAAACTCAACTGAGCGACAAGTTTACAATTCCTTTGCCCAACTAGTTTCCACTAGTGCATACTCGCTTTACAAACCTAGAAACCGTCCCTAAAAGCATACAATATATTGCTATAAATATATAAAATATTATACCAGTGACTATATTTCAAATTGCAATTACTATAGCAGCAAAGTTTTTGTCCCAAAACAAATTCCCTAGACAAACATATCGTACAAACTTAATAGGTATATATTATACTTCTAGTAGTCATACGACCTTGTAATGTGTATGTAAATTGAGAAAAATGTATACTCAACTTGTTAAGAGAGACTCCCAATAAAAATACAAATACTCAAATATATATACCAAACTGTAAACAAATACATATATACGATACGAATTGTATAACGGAATCTATTTTAGTAAAACGCACAGGACTTGGATAATTGTTGGAAAACTTTACACGTTAGCATTTTATAGAGAACGATTGTTTTTCCATACAGTTTATAAAATACTTAGTATTAATTTAGTAAACGAGGCGAGTTCGGATAAGTCTGATATTGTGGCATGAAGCAAGGAGTACTACAACTGAAATGGTCCAAAAGTCTTAAACTATGTAGAATGAAAATATAACATAAAAACATTTTTGATTTTCTAATAAACGAAACAACAGTCACATTGCATTGATATTGATGACAGATTACATTAACAACAAATACATACATAATTACCCACATTTATTAAAATGTATTCGAATTAATCGATCGAACATATGATTCAGTTATGTATAGTAATTTAATAGTATTTGTATTTGTATTCAAATTTAATTCGAATTGTATTGTACGTATAATGGTAATAATAGAAGTTGTAATAAAGAAAGAAGGCGAAATGTTGCGTTTATAATTAAATGTATTGTAATCGTGGGGTAAATACATTTTTTTTTCAAATATACAAACCTTATCATTTACAATTACCCTCAATGACCTGTTATCGATTACTTAAAATTGTAGTCCCAAAATGTATGATTCACAAAAAATCCCATTCAATATTTATTTCAAACGCTTAATGAGCATTTATTTTATTATTATTTTTATTATAGAACTCTTAATATCAGTATATTATTTATTAACATGACTTTGCGATCGAATGTGATTACCATTTTAATTGTTTATAAAACTTTGATGGTAAGTTCTGTTAACGAACAGTATTTCAATTATGATTACGGTTCCATCAATCTGCCACTATTATATGTATGTATTTATGTAAACGCGAGTTGGACTGCTTGTATAACTGTATAAAAAGTTGTAAGAAATTCGATTATACAATACATTTTGAAATTGTTTTTATGCATTTCAACTATTTGAGTGGTGAAATACGGTTTATCGTTCATTTCTATCCATAGCCATCTGATATGTAACAAACTACTCTGATGCACAAATTATTGTTTGTTTTTTGATTGTGTTCTGAATTTGAATACTGTTTTCATTTGCTTTCATTTCATTTATGATAATACTTATATAATTCAACCACTTTATTATTATTGTTTCTATGTATTTCCAGCACCTTTTAAATAATATTTTAAAAAAAATGTAACAAAATTATTTCTATTTTCATCGTGTTGCATATAAAATTATTTGTGTAAGTAGCTCAGAATTAAAATCAGGTAATGAAGCTTTGTTTGTATCGTAAATTTCACGTATTTGTTTCTGTTCGCCATTTTCATATTATTCAAACAGCTATAGATTACTGTAAGTATTTGGCCCTATTCCGTATATAATTTTAGAGTCGATTGCTCGTAATCATAATGTGGAACAGAGCGGTATAAGTTTGATATAATTTTGTATCGCCTTCTATATTAAATTGAAATTTAGAAAACATTATTGATTGATAGAATGATATACGAATATTTGCATAATTTTTTTAAACTTATCAATTTTATATCATATAGAGTAAAACAATATACGAATATTTATATATATATATATATGTATGTACGTATTTTTGAATTTTAAATGTCGGTATGAAACATTAATACGCCTGATTCAGATGCCATATCAAATACATATCCGACTTCAATCAATCCTATCACCATCACATCCAATCATTTCAATCACGAGCTGCTGAATTGCCAATCATATTATTACCACTACATCTAACGTTGTCCAAGACATGCAATATGTACACGGTTATATGAAAGTAACAATATTTAACATACCTATTTCGTAGTATACTTAATGTACTTTTTGTTGATTTACTTAATTTTGAATGCGTTGAATGAATCGCAGCATGTGCTTTATAAGTCTGCTAAGTCTGTTATCGTAAGTTTCGATGTGTATGTAGAGTGTGGGTATGTATCGTAGGGTATATCGTATATGCGCTTAAAGATAATATTCATTTAAAAGAAACTTTCATTTGAAAACTTCAGGTGTTTCTTGTACTGTTCAGTAGAATTACATATGTATAAACCGTTTTATACGCTTGTATATACTTGTTTGTGTGTGAGTGTATGTTTTATATCAAATTTGTGTATATAAGTGCGTGTATGGTCATATGAATATATTGGCACTACACTACAATAATAACATAAGCAAATAAATATAAAATCTCAAATGAAACCTTATAAAGTATTTATTCAAATTACAACATTAAAGCACACTTGTGTGCAAGAAATTATAAAACGATACGTGTAAATACATAATAAGCATTAAAATAGATTTAAATTTTAAACTTAACTGTTAAATACGCTATCGAGAAGTTTGTCAACTCTTAAATGAAAAGGACATCAACGAGAATGGCTGGGCTTGGCAAATAATTTAACATCTTACAGGGTTACCAATGTTAATATTCTGGGCAATAATTAAGCAAACTAAAACAAGAATTAATAAAACAAATTTATGTATAGATATCAGTCAATGAAGTTAATGTGAAGTGAACTACAAACATAGGCATTCAATATGTTTGAGCATCTAGTGAATTTTGGACTTATCCATTTTCCAATTGCCCAGGCAAGATAGTTTGAAAAATTTCAAATCTCTCTAGCCTAGATTACATTTAACACTTTGTTCTTTGTTTAGCTTAAGCTAAGCTAATGTCTAAATGGGGTCAGGGTCGAGTGTAAATATGAATGAATGGCAGCTGCCAATGTGCGGATAATTGCAGCACAATACACTTTCTGTATATGCTAAAAGCTGCCTACGCACAATATAAATGTAAAACTAAGATATTGAATTCAAAAACTAAAAAATTGTATCAATGTTTGGGATTGGCTCAAATCACAGCTCACGGGCGTTAGCTGTGATTTAGTACCGATTCTATAAGCAATTTGTGGTCTCCTTTGCATCTTCAATGTTGGTGTGATTCTTGATGAGCAGCTGCGTTGTCGGATACTTGTTAAGTTGTGCAAAGCGCTCCATCACACAGGAGGAGCTAAGACGTGCCTCGGCATCGTGATCCCAGCACTCCTCCATTGTATCGCAAAATATGCTGAGTCCCTGCAAAACAATTGCAATCAGTTAATAGTACAGTCTACAATACGTGAATGTCATTCATTTCTTACCGGATGAGTGCGCCAAGTGCTGAGCAAATGTGGACGCAACTTTTTCATAACAACGCTTTCTTGCACCTCATCGAGTGTGGGTCGCTGACCAAGTTCTGCCTCGAATGGAAGTTGATACTCGCCCACTGGTCCAACGACTTCGCAACGTGAAACCATTTCCCACAGTACCAATCCACAAGCATAGACATCGATACGCAAAAAGGCATCTCGATTGAAATTAATGGCACCCTCGAGCACTTCTGGAGCCATATAACGACGTGTTCCCACCTGGCCGTGAGTATCGCCACATGGTTTGCCCGGCTGAAAGATCATGGCCAGTCCAAAGTCCGCAATGCAAGCCGTCAAATCGCCTTTGAGCAAAACATTCTTCGACTTAAAGTCACGGTGTGCTATTGAAGGCTTTAGACCCTCTGCCTTGTTGCCCAGTATCTCCTCATGCAAGTGCGCCAATCCATTTGCCATGGACTCGGCGATGCGGCACAGTTCCAACCAGGTAATCGTATGCGACTTTAGATAATCGCATAGTGAACCATTGTGCTGATATGTGGATATCAGCCAATACTCCGGCTTATCTAAATGCTTCTCAACGCCCAAAAACTCCAAAATATTTGGATGTCGCATACGTGGCAATTTGTAAATATCATTCTCAGTAGTCCACGATTCCTTTTCCTGCATGCGAAAGATTTTCACGGCCACATCCTGACCGTGCAGCTTTGCCTGCCACACATCGCCAAAACGACCGCTTGCCTTTTGTTCCAGCAGTTGTATGGGTCGATTGCTAAGTAGCGGCGATGAGTTTGTTATTTCAGCCTCATTCTAATAAAGTAAAAAATGTATATTATTTAAATTTGAACTTAAATGCAGTGAAGCTAAGCAGCTGCAACTTACCGTGGGTATCTCATTAAAATGTGCTTGCTTGCGACGCCGATAAAAGGCCAGGCAAAATATCAATACGACCACAAGTACAGCAAATAACGAAGCGCCAATGATATAATAAATCACATTGTTGTTATCTTGCGTCTTCTCCTTGGGCACTGCAAGTGAAAGTTATGGTATTGTTATAAATTATTTTAAAAAATTAAAAAAACATCCCAAAAAAACATCTTGATTAAAATAATTAATAAAAAATAAATATTTAATTAATATTAATAATCACTATACTAATAATACTAATAATTTTATATAAATACAAAAGAAAATTTTGCTTCACATGTTACTGATATCGCGAAATGTCAACGTATAAACATATTCCTTACACATGTATGTTCGTGCACATATGTAAGCTCTTTAAGCGCTTGCTACAGGTGAACAACATCTCAAGTGGCACCTGTAGTTGGCACAGGGTTGACTCTGGACAAAACGAAAAATGAAAAAACGAAAGTTCGTCCCCAATTTGGCATCTCTTTATATGCTTGTACATGTATATCTTTTTGCACAGTGATAAAAGGGGAGCTAAGCATAAAACATAAAATAAAAGAGAAGGAAAAACAAAACAAGAAATTGCTGATGCACAAAAGGCGCAAAGCAAGCAAATGGCAAAGGCAACCCCAGTTCAAAATAAAATTAAAAAAAAAAAATCAAAAACAAAAAGGAAAAAAATGAAGCAAAAGAAAATATTAGAGGCAAGAACGTGCGCTGGGGCTGAATTATGCTGAGGCAGTGACAGTGGCAGTTGCATGGGGAAATCGCAACACACGCGGCAGCTGAGAGTTAAACGAGGCAAACTCCACTCTTCGTATGGAGAGTTCGTTAACACGAAAAAACGTTGCAAGGGTCGCGTTGTTTGTGGCACGCTAAGGTAGGCCACCCTCGCAACTTGAAGATGCAATACAAAAAATAAATATAAAATAAATATAAAAAAATATGCTTTGTCAAAATTGGGGTAAACAGTGCAGCTTGAGACGGAGACGGAGACGTATTCGCATTCGTACCTTGAGTTGTTGACTCTGTGGTGGTCGGTATCCACCGATGGTTAGAATTGCACATGGAGCCCTTGCAGCAACAGAAATGTATGTTTCCCTGGCGCGGATCAGCGCTTGTAACGCAATCGGTCTGGTTGCACTCGTGCATCTCCGTAAAGCAGCCCTTCATCTTGATTTTCTTGATGCCTGCAGCAAATTAAGAAAAGCAGAAATAAAAACAAATTCAAAATTGTTGCAAGTGCAAGGAGTACTTCTAGAGAATGCAACTATATTACATACCCGTCAGTTCGTCGGCGCTCCATAATGCATAACAGCTGGGGAATTTGTCCCCCTCCACCTGGCAATGCTCAATGGTGGTGGTGCAATCCTTGCCCGAATTGCAATCCTTCTCATCATAATGCTCGCAGTTAATGTTATGGCCATCGGGCAGAATTGCGCCATCGGCCAGTTGCAGCAAATTGCAGCCTGTATATAAATTAAAGCAAGTTAGTGATATATTTAAATGGTTGAATAGTAAATAAGTCGCTTTAATGCGCCAGGGGAGCTCAAATAGGTGGTTGCCTTTGTAAATATATCATGTATCTACCACACTTACCACGAACCTCGGACCAACGACCCTAATCCCAATCCCGATCCCAAATGGGCTTAGTTAGGGACTCTGCTTATTGAAGTGCTGCCATTGAAAGCAGCAAATGCAGAACTTTCAGCCCCAAAGCAAACTGTACGCAACCCCAATTCATGCAGAGGACCATACAAAATTAGCTTCACTGGCCACCCGAGCCTTTGAGTGCGCCTTGTAACCCCAATGCAACTGCAACTATATGTGTGTGTGTGTGCGTTTATGTATGCATATGCAATTGCATGTGTGTGAGCGCGATTCGCGCGCAAATCCACGTGTGAGTTTGCATTTACCAAAGCGCACAGTGGTACCAAATGAATATGTCAAATGCGAATTACCAATGGAAATTCAAAAGCTCGACATATATTCAATTATATTTTCAATATAAACTTTTACTTAAAATTTAAAATATTAAGTATTATTAATGCTTTTAATTAAAAATTTTATTCATTATTTGTAAATAAAACTTGTGAATAGAAGATTCTCTAAGATTTTGATATCCATTTTACTGTATCATATTGATTTTGATTAGATTTTTATTATTAGTTAAATTTTGGCCCCATAACTGTTATTTTTAGGTCCCGCTTTTATATAAATATTCCCTTTGTATCTTTTCATAGCTCGTGAAAAATTCGGACTTATCTTTTAAAGTTCCTTCTAGTTTTTATATTACACCAATTTCAAATAAAAAATAAAATTTCAATGAAATTAACATTAATTTAACATCCATTTCAAGAATATTACAAACAAATTTTGTAATTCTTTCTCAATTAGAAAAATCTTTTAACTTTTTCAAACTAGCGGAGATTTAAGAGACTCTATTCCACTGTGCCTGGGTAATCGGATCTGTGCACAGATGCATCTCATACACACATGCACTCACTCACACACATGCAGATGCGTGTGAATGTGATAGCACGCTTTGTAGTAAAGTAGATACATAAGCATGCACATTATGCAGATTGAAAGGGGACGAGTTTAAAGTGGCGCTTGTTGAACAAAAAAAAAATAAAACAAAAAAGAAAAGAAAAGAAAAGAAAAGAAAGAGAAGCAAAGGGAACGCACAAGAGCGAAAGAGCTGCGCGCAACTAAAGGAGATTTTCGCCCACGCGAGCGAGCATACAACAAGTTTCTAATGCAACGTCATTCATTCAAAGAAATATCATTGTACTCACACATACACGCACACTTTTACACCCACACCCACATGGATACATGAAGGATTGTGGAAGAAATAGTTAGTAGAAAGAAAAATAAAACCGAAGCGCATTAAAAAGCAACAACAGTAAAGCACGCGTCAAGCTTTTCGATTAGAAGCAAAGGAAATGATTGTAATTGCAGCCAGTCTGTGTGTATACACACATACATATGTATATACATTAGCATACCCGCAAACAACAATCAGAGAAATAGTATTTACATACAATAAACATACATACCTATAATAAGCTGCGCCACAAGATAAAGCACAAAATCGTATTTGGACATTGTTACTGTGTTATCGCTGTAACTTGTTTACAATACAAAATGTATACGTAACTAAACACGCGCGGTGGTTTACAGAATTTCTGGTTTAATTTGGCACAATAAGTATTCCGTTGAAGAAATGTACGTTGTCACTTTGGCAAATTACAAATTTTAAATACATATATTTAATGCCCTTCTGGTACACTACTTTTTGTTGCACTTTTAAGTCTTAGAACCTTAATATTTCATGTTATATATATTATTATGTATTCATATGCATCGATGCGTGTGTGATTGTGTGCATTCATGCACATGTATGTATGTAATTTATTTTCCGCTACTGTTGCAGCTTTTTAGCTGACCACACGGTTTTTCAATACACATTATCGCGTTTTTGATAAATCTTGGCTTTCTTTAAATATATCACATCTTTTTTGCGGCACTTTAAATGCGTTTTTATAATTGCAATATTAAAAATTCTTGTATTTATTAAGTGAAATTATGCGTCTTAAGAGACAAAGCGTGGCCACCCGGACCAAGTGTTGCCATCCGACCGAAAGGCTAACACCCTGTTAAATTCACCGATCTGGCAGTGTGTAGAACTTTGTCAAAGTTGGTAGCAAATTAAAATTATTATCGAAATGAGGAAAATATCGATAGTGCCCGCTATAAATTGACCGCGTTGTGAAATGTATGAAAAAAATTTAAGCCATTCAAACTAATTTAATAGAAACAACTGATCTGTTTATCAATATTTATTTAATACTAACTGCTGATTAAAGATGTTTTAGCAACAATTAAATTTGAATCTAAAAAATAAACATAGTATTTAGAAAAAGTATATATAATATATTCAAATATTATCCAGTTGTAGAATATATTTTCTCAGGCGGAACGCAAGTCAGCAAACAATCATTTTATTATTGTCTCTCACTCGAGATTGCAATGTAATGATCACTTCTCTGGAAAAATGAAATCATCATAAGAAAAATGCGCAGAAAGTCACGTTTGTTTGAATATTTATCTCGCTGTTGCGCTGATTAGATACGTCTCAGTTGCAGCCCAACAGTAATAATACAAATACAATAAAAATTTACAAATCTTATAACAATAATATATATTATTTAGTTAGCCTAGCAATCACTTTGTGCCATCGAGCTTGGTCAATCCATCGGCGTACTGGAACTCTGGGCTATTCTCGTACTCGCACATGTCCAGAGCGATGACGCAGCTTTCCTTTACAACCCGTTTGTCATCATCCGCATATCTGTTTAGGATCTGGATGCATTCCTCGGTTGCAATGGCGCCTAGAGCCTCGGCACACTCATGACGCACCATTTCATTTTCAAGGCGATCCTCAAGATTCTCTTGCAAATGTGGTATGCTACATGGTTCCTGCAACTGACCCAATACGAAGGCAACTTCGTGACGGAACAGAGCCGATTTGTCCTTTAGCCCCTCTGCAATGGCCAACACACTCTCTTCGGTTCGCAAATTCCTTAGGCTGAACATTGCGCGGTAACGATCAAACAGACTTTGTGTAGAATCCAAATAAATGGTCTTGAGCTCCTTCACGCTCTTCTTGCCAGTTGTCGGTGGAGATGGATCCACGGATGCATATGGATTGCTGTCGTCCACCTGCTGTCCACTCTGCACCCAGCGAACACGATCCAATGCAATGGCACATGTTTCAGCAACTTCAACAACTGGATCCTCTTTGTATTTCTCGAGAATTGGCAACACCTCTGGGTGACCAATAGCACCCAGTGCCTCGGCAGCCTCGTGGCGCACCATGGGCTCCTGGGCGGTGTCCTCCAGCACTTTGGTTAGAATGTCTACAGCCTGAGTGTCCTGCATCTGTCCCAAACAGTAAGCCAGCTCATGTTTGAGCAAAGCGGAGTCATCATCAAATGCTTTGCTTATTGCCTCGATGGCTGTGCTGCCACCGATGTTTTTTAATGTGAACAGCGCACGGAAACGTTCCTTTAACGGACGCTCCTTGTTGTTTAGCACTCCGCCAATAGCTTTAATTTGTTCCTGTGACACCATATCGGCTTTTGGGTAAATATGAAATGACAAAACAAAAAAACACGTTGTTCTCAAGCACTGTTGCCAACTTAGCTATTTTGTAGCTAGATCTGGCTATTTTCGGAATACGTTTTCTAAAAATATTTTAAAATTGCTATTCGCTGGAAATCTGGCTATTTTAAATCTGTATTAAGTTAAGTTTTGCTATTAATATTTTTAATTAAACTGTGCAAATCTACTAAAAATAAGAATTTTAGATGGTTTCTAGACAGAAACAGCTATTGTTACCCCTAAACCGTGCAGCACTGGTGTAGAAGACTTGCATTAATTATGTTAAAGGCTGCCACTCTGCAAAATTTTTCTGGGCTTTACTATTCAAATTGAAAATTTGGTTGAAAAAATTCTATTTTGAATTTTTTGCTTAATACTTAAGATCAATTTGCATCGTTGTCCCAGTGGAAAGGGGAGAGTAAAAGAGAACTCGTTACTTTGAAGTGAAGCGTTGCAACTTGAAAAACAAAAAAAAAACATTGCAAAATACAAGTTATTGTATTTTGTAAGCTAATTCGAAACCAGCACCAATTTTAAAATGTCCGACGAAACGAGCATACAAAAACCGGAAGCAGAGCCCGTTGCGGAGTCGAAAGCTAACAATGATGATGATGATGTTGCGATTCAACCGGCGGCGGATGAGAAAAAGACACCCGTAAGTGTTGATACATAAATACACATTTTTTGTATGTTTGTATATAGACATAGTCACAATTAGCACCAGGGGTCGTGCGATAAGAGCCCGCTTATTACTTATTACCTACACACTCGCACAGTGGCGTACAGAATTATCTGGAAGAGTGTGCGAATTCTATGTGTGTGTTTGTATAGCAAAGACACGCAGTATTTTTCCAAAATAATCGCACAAATACATAAATATATTTAGTTGTGGTGCATTTCATTTCATTTTCGCTGTTTACGTTCATTCGTGTTGATGTTAATTTGTTGCCCTCGTGTGCGCGCGCTTTTCCCAACATCCCCTGTAGGAGTGTGTGTGTATACGTGCATACGCTGTGTGTGTGTGTGTGTATTTGTTTTTTGTATGTGCGCGTGGTACACTCGCTGCAAGTAATCGGCCGTCTCTTTTGTGCACGTTTTAACATTGCGCGCGCGTCTGTCTCGTTCTCGTTTGTTTTTATTTTTCTTGTTCTCTTTTCGACTTTTTGTTGTTTGCTGTACTTTGTCATACATGACATGTAAATGTGTGTGTGTGAGCGTATATGCTTCTGGGCATTCATACTTTGAATTTCAGCTTTTGTTTCTATTTACCGTTTAATACAAATGGTTATGAATATGAATTGGGATGTAGAGGGATTGATGAGTAAATGCTTGTTTCACTTGGATTCACCCAATTTAGTTAATTAGCTGCTTTAAGTTTCCCCTCAAATGATTTGAGCGGCAACAGTGTGTTGATAATTATCGTGCAATGTTTTCATGTGTTGTATGTAAACAATCATTATAGAAACGCACGCCCAAGCGACGCTCTTTCATCGAGCGAGCTCAGCGAGAGAGTGAGGAATTAGTTCGGACAATGGGCGGCAGTTTGGAATTGGAAGGCGGACGACGCACCCGCTCCAGCACCCGTGGAACGCCTACACGTGCCGCTGAGACCGCTACACCGCCACCGAGCAAAAAGGCGCGCACATCGCCAGCGACGACAAAGAGCGGAGGAAGAGCTCGTGGTGCCCGCAAGTTGGATATAGGCGGCGATGAAGATTCAGAACCCGTTAAATCCAAGCCATCAGAGAAGGAAGCGGCTGCTGATCCCGAAAAGGCAAACGTAAGTTGCGAAATAATTTAACTGATATCATTATCTAATTAAAAAATCATATTCAAGATCGCTGTAAAGAAAGATAAGAAAGTCGAGAAAGCTGAGAAGTCTAAGGAAGTTGTGAAAAAAAGCAAAGAAGATGTCAAGAATACAGAAACTCCCGAATCAAAGGCCACAGAATCCAAAGAAAGCGCATCTAAGGACGTCGAATCTAAGGATCAAACCGACTCTTCTGAAAAAGTTGCTGCTGAAAAGGAAGAAACACAGAACAATGTTGACCACGATAAACAAAACACAAAAGAGCCCGATGTAAAGGAGAAATCACCTGAGAAGAAATCACCCGGAAAGCAATCACCTGGAAAGCAATCACCCGGAAAGCAATCACCCGAGAAGAATTCACCTCAGAAAACTGAAGAACCAGCTAAGGTCGTAGAAACACCAAGTAATGCTACTGGATCTGCTCCTGTCTCAGCCATGGAAGTGGACGATGAAGAAGAAGAGAAGCAGCAGCCAAGCACCGAACTGCCTGATGCTGAGACAACATCCTCAAATACTTCTGTACCTGCTGTTGTCACAGAAACTGTTGAGGAAAAGAAAGAATCACAAAAATCAGACGAAAAGGACAGCGTTGAAGAACCAAAAACCGAAGCTGAACCCGCCAAGCAACAAACACCTGAGCCCATGGAGGTGGATGCGAGTTCGAAAGTCAGTTCGGAAACTGCCGATCCCACAACACCTGTGAAAGATGTTACCCCAGTTGTCCAAGCCGTCAATTCTGAAGCATCATCAGCAGCAACAGAGACAGCAGCAAGCAATAAAAAAGATGTTGAGCTGGCCACCGAAGTTAAAGAAGATGCACCTGCCGTAACAGAGAAGGAGACAGAGAAGGAGGCAAGTGCCAGCGAAGTTGAAAGCACAACAACAGAGAATAATGCGACAGTAGTTGAGGAAACTCCGGCCAGTAATGATGTAAGTAAGCAAGTGCCAATTGTTACAGCTGATTCTGCTGTAACGGAGCCGTTGGCAGAACCCGTGAAGGAGTCGCAGGCTAACTGTGAAAACAAGTCCGAGCACAATGACAATGGTAAGTTGTGGAATTTCTTGTCTTCTGTTAATAAATAATAATAAACTCTTTTGCATTTGCAGGTGAGCCGAAGATCGTTAACAATGCCGCTGAAGATGGTGAAAATCATGCAACGCCGCAGGCCTGCAACTAAAATCAGCAATATAAATATAATAATGATGAAGAAATCTAATAACTATAGCGCGTTTGGAATGCGTGCAAATGTAACTTCGACTCGATCCGATAAGATGCCGCCAACAATAAGCAAATAATTTGAATTTCCTAAACTGTGGCGTCTCATGTAACGCAGACTTAATTCTATTTATATTGTCAAGTCTCTTTTTACCTTAAAACACACACAAATTGGTACGATTGCAATTCTCTTAGCGTCTTCCGGTCTTTGGCTAAAATAAGAAACGAGTTAGGTCTTAGACTGTAATTGATGCTGGACTTTCAATGCTGATATCTGTGTGCGCAATATATATATATATATTAATATATAAATATTAACAACCAAACACATACAGCAGACAGAAACTAAAACATAGTCTTACCTGCAAGAATAATTTCCACAAAACCCCACCTCAACCCCGATACACACACGCACACACACATACACACACATTGTTGAAAGCATCAAAAGTAAAAATAATATGTACGTGTACATTAAATTAAATTGGAAACATAACAAAAACAAATACATTATTGAAAAATGTATGTAAAATAGATGTTTTTAAATTATAAGACATAATCTTTAATACAAGTCTAATTTTAAAAACCCAATTTGGACAACACTCAAAATCCCAAGAAAAGATTTTTTAACAACTGATGCGTCGATCGTGAAATAATTTACATAAGCATAAAGTATACCAATGCCATTTAAACTTACCTGGCTATTAACAATACATTTACATTTATGCAAACTTTCTTTTTTTTCTTTAATTTTTATTAGTTTTGAATGATTTTTTGTTTATTAAGAAAACTGCTCATACGAAGCATTTAGTTTCTAATGTTATTTTCAATTTTATTCCGCAATCAAGAGAAAAAAAATCTTTTCCAGACGATCTTAACTAATTTACGAGTAGTACTGTAATATTTTTCAATGAAAAATTCTTAGAAACAAGAGCGTAAAATCCTGCGGAACTCTTTTTTATAACTGAAATAATCAGTCAGACAGTTTTTGTATGTAGCTGGATACTTTCTGTGTAAGAGAAATCTTCATTTAAATATTCTTTTGTAAATAAATCTTTTAAAAGTGCAAAAGAGAGATAACCGTGCGTATTATTAAGGTTATTTAACGTCGTTCTCTTTCTCAGTTTGTTTCAGTGGCAATTCCTCCAGCTCCACAACTGGATCGGAAATATTTAACATACGTCGCACAAATGGTGAAAATAGTTTGGGATTTTGCTTTTCATTTGTATCCCTTCGCCAGACGAAGCTCATGGGTACTGCCCAGAGGAATATTAAAATAGCGCCTAGTATTTTGTACCAATAGAATGATATGTCATATATGGAGAACTCTCGATTGCTGCCAAAAGCGGTTGTAACATTATGTGGAGTTGTAGTTGTCGCTGCGATTGTTGGCAATAGAGTTGAAGAAGTGTTACTGAAAATTTAAAATAATGTTTAATTTCTGCATATCTACATATTATTCTGAATACTCACATGGCATTTAGAATTGAGTGCAAACCTCTTGCCTCGCATTGATCCAGGGAATTTGGCAATATTTCGTACTTAACGAGACCGGCTTTAAAGTTTAACTGTCCATTTATTATGATCAAAGCCATGACAACCACACTAAACAAAATGCTAGTCATTGCCACTTTGCCATTGACACGGGGCACAAACATTCCCAGAAGAAATATGCCCACAACGGCGCCCATGTTGATGCCAGTAATTGTCCACATGGTCTGGAATATGGACTTGAAATTCTGCACAAGATAACCACCCAAAATACAATAGGCGCCCATGCCAACAATGACCAACTTCATGACTCCATTGGCTCGAGCCTCTGTATGTCGAATGTGGGGTTTAATATAGTCAAAATAAACTACGCCGGCGAGGGAGTTGAGACTGGCCGAAAGGGAGCTGAGGGATGCACTAAAAACACACGATATGAACAGTCCTGGCATGCCAGGCAGATTACCCATTATATCCTGTATAAAAAAGGGCATCAGTTTGTCCGGCTTGCTGACCAGCTAAGAATAGGATATTATCAACTTTTTATATAGAGTTATTAGTAAGAAAAATAGAACACTTACGCCAGCCAGCATGGGATCGCATCCGTAATAACGAGCAAACATTATGATGCCAGCAAAGGCAGTAAAGAACATGATGATCAGAAAGCCAAATCCCGCAACAAGCAGAGATCTGTTTTTATTAGTAATAATAAAGTAAGTAAAAGTTAATATGACTTGGTGGTCCACTTACTTTTTAGCATGAGTGTACGATGGCAAGGAGACAATTCGTTGCACACAACTTTGATCAAGTGAAATCTTTCCCATCCAGAGCATTAAGCCGCTGCTAAAACTGCTCCAGAAAGTGGATCGCAAACGCGGATCCAGTCCAAAACTGTACAAAAAGATGAGGAGAGCATATACTTTTAAACAGAAAGTTAATGAACGTGTTAGTTTATTTCAACTATTTTAATATCAAGAAACATAAGGTAAGAATTGTTTGAATACCTTGAAAAATGGTAACTTACTCAAAATTCATGCGTCCGCCTTCAGTAGCATACTCTATAACCGTGCCTAGTCCTCCCGTTCGCATCGTACCCAATACGCCGACCATTAGCACGGAAATCAGCATAACGGCAGCTTGTACCACATCCGTCCAGACGACGGCCTTAATGCCACCCAGCATTGTGTAGAAGACGCAGATCGATGAGACGACAACATTGATAAGATGAATATTTACGCCAGTAACTGTAAATAGTTTGGATATATATCGCTCTATTTCAAATCAAACTACATACCCTGTGAAAAAGCCAGCGAGGGTATAAACATGTACACCGGAAGCATCAGAAATTGATTTAAAATAAAAGTCATGGTCACCAGTTGTCGCGTGCGTTTGTTGAAACGCAACTCCAGATACTGAGAGATTAGATCAAATAAAAGATAAGTGAAAAATATATAGTTAGAACTCTATGGAGGCTCACCTCATAGCAATTGACAATATTATTGTCATAGAATGTGGGCACAATTATGTAAATAATAATGGGTATAGCTGGAATCACGGCCAGCACGGTGAATATAAAGTTAAAACCATATGTATAGTTTTCGGCAGGAACAGACATGATAGCAACGCCGGAAAGTTGACTTAAAATATATAAATAATAATAAATTAAATCATCTCAAATAAACAAATGGAAGGTAATGATAAATTAATTAGTGATTATCAAGTAGCTCAACATTAAATTCTTAAATCCATTTATGTTAAGCTTCTGTTAAGATAAATTCAGATAACACACGTAACGAGTCTGACGAAATCGACATCTGCTGTTGATAAAACTGGTGTATACCGATTAAATCTGAGTCAGATCTACAACCTACCTGGATACCAGAGATATGGCTATCGGTAATGCTTGCATCTTCTTGCCACCTCGTAGATATTCCTCGGTCGTGTTCTTGGCCTTGGCAAAGAAGCCGAAGTACACGCCAATGGCAGCGGAGATACTCAGCATTACAATAAAGACAGTATAGTCGGACAGTCCGAATCTTAGATCCACGACTCCAGCCGAGACTGCAGGAGCAGTGCTGCCCAATGGGATTGTACTTCCTGACATCCCCGAGTCCTTCTGATTCTTCTGATTATTGGCAGCCGTGAAGAGGTGTGATGAGTGTGTGGATGCTGACCGCAAACTTAATACTATAGACATCACAATCTGTCTTTAAACTTAAGTAGCGATGATAAGCTGCTTATCAGTATGTATGTGTCTGTCATATCTGTCAGACGTTGCAGTAAAACTATAAAATTGCATCGTAAATTCAAAGAGCTTTTGTCGTATGTAGTTTTTATGTTAATAAACCCGCCTCTTTCTTACGTCGATGATAGTATCTACCAGACCAAATAGAACGTGCAATTTGCCTACTTTTGGGAGTTTTATCAAAACTTTGATCACGAAAGCTTTTTACTTGTCAAATTCTCACGTAAATCAAACAGCTGACTCACGGTTTTACGATATTGTTACAACAATTAAGTCAATTAATCTTATCTTGATATGGAGCATATCAAGGAATGACAAGTGAAATTTTTTATCTCTTATTTGGTAAACAACAAAAGAGTTTTCATTGTTGTTTTTATTAAATGAGCATTCCTTCTCTGTTATACTCTCATCTGCAAAAAGTATATGTACGAAAATGTTTAACTGTTAAAATATATTTATTTTTTTAATAAAACTTAAAATTTATCTGTGCTTTTGCTTTAACTTTTTGTTATTCCGATAACATTAATGTAAGAAAAAGTTATAATACAATTACCAATTGTGGCAAATAATATAATCGGATACTTTAATAATCAATTGCTGTTACTATTGAATTTCGTTGTATCAATATTCAGCTCCAGATCATTTTTGGAATTTTCCCCCTTCAGTGGTATCTCTTCCAATTCCGTCACTTGATTTGAAGGCAGAAATCTTCGAATAAATGGTGTGAAAAGCTTAGGATCTAGGAATTCCTTCTGATCCGACTTAAAGATATAGCTCATTGGTATTGCCCACAGGATCGTCGCGAAAATACCCAATATTTTGTACCATAAAAATGATATTTCAAATATCGAGAACTCCCGATTACTTTCAAAGGCACCTGTGACCAAGGGAGGAATATCGGGTGGCGGTGCCTGAGTTACTGGAGTTGTTCTATTGAACTGACTGTAGAAATTGTAGGGTTGATATAGATTTTAAATACTGAATTAAGTAATGCTTACAGTGCGTTGAAAATCACTTGAAATTGAGGTGCCTCACAATGATCCAGCGAATTCGGTAAGCCATCGTATTTGACGACACCCTCTTTGAATTTGATTTGTCCCTTCACAATGAAGCAGAACATGAATATCACACTGAATATCAAGCTTGATACAGCGACTTTGCTATTTGCACGGGGATAGAGCATTCCCAGAAAGAACACGGCAACAACGGCTCCCGTATTGATTCCGGTTATTGTAATCACAGTCTGTATAATGGAACTGAAGTTCTGAACAGCAAATCCACCAACAATGCAGTAAATTCCCATGCCGATGATGAGCAATTTCATGGTGGCATTGGCACGTGCCTCCGTGTGTCGAATGAAGGGTCTAATGTAGTCAAAGTAGATGACACCCGCCAACGAGTTAAGATTGGCGGAGAGTGTGCTGAGAGCGGCGCTAAAGACACACGATATGAATAGTCCCGGCATGCCAATCATATTACCCATTAAGTCCTGCACAAAAAAGGGCATCATTTTGTCTGGCTTGCTGACCATCTATAGTTAAGAAGAGAAAATAAATAGAATATATACTAAATTATAGAAATAAGAAGTAAGAGAATAACACAAAAAATATAATTAAAACAATAGTGAAGAAAAGAAAATATAAAATGAACTTAAAGAAAATAAATGAAAAGCTCAAAATAAAATAAAATGGAAATACAATTGGAAAAAAAATATTGTGAAAGAAAATATTAGAATATTATATAAAAGAAATTGAGAAGAAAGGAACAAAAATAATTAAGTGAAATAAGAAAAGATAAAGAAAGAGAAAAAGTTACAAAAAAGAATTTTAAAAAAGAAGAGGAAATAAATTAAATTTAAATAAGTAAAAGCAAGTTGAATAAATTTCAAAATAGAATAAAAGAAAACATAGTCTATATCAGATATACACTCTATGAGAGAGTAAGATGAACTTACACCTGCCAAAATTGGATCACATCCGTAATATCGAGCAAACATTATAATGCCTATGAAACTGTTAACGCCCATGATAATAACAATTCCAATACCAGCAATGATAAGAGCTCTATAAAAAAGAAATAAAGTGTGAAAATCGAGACAGTGAGAGGAGAGTAAATAAATACTGCTACTACCTTTTAGCTTGGCCAAAAGAGGGCAGCGAGACAATGCGTTGCACACAGCTCTGGTTCAGACCAACATGACCCGTCCACATGAAGAGACCTCCCCAGAAAGTATTCCAAACTGTTGCCCTTATGCGTGGATCCAATCTAAAGCTACAAATATAAAACAGATGCTTAAGAGATGTTCAGAAAGGATTTGTTAGTAAGAAAACTTACTCTAGACTCAAACGTCCACCTTGGCTAGCATTCTCGATGACAGAATCCAAGCCGCCTGTCTGAATCACGCCCAATACGCCGACCAACACCACTGAGAGCAACATAATGCAGCCCTGCACCACATCCGTCCAGACAACCGCTTTGATGCCACCCAGCATTGTGTAGAAGACGCAGATCGATGAGACAATCACATTAATCTGATGAATATTCATGCCAGTCACTATGAGTAAGAATAAATGTTAGTGCTATTTAACTGAGTATAGTTTGATTAACAGAATACCCTGTGAAAAAGCCAGAGAGGGTACAAACATAAACACGGGCAACATGAGGCAGGCGTTCATTATGAATGTGCCCGTAATCAATTGTCTTGTGAGTTTGCTGAAGCGTGCTTCCAGATACTGTAATAAAATAAGTTATAAATCAATTGTATTATGAGTTGTAAGGTTCTTGCCTCGTAACAATTGGAAACGTTGTTCTCATAAAACACGGGTACAATAACATATATTAAAATGGGCACAGCTGCAATCATCGAGATGACCATAAAGATATAGTTGATGCCAAAGGAATATGTTTCGGCCGGAACGGACATGATGGCAATTCCAGATAGTTGACTGTAATGAGTTTACGCACACTTAATATTAAAATTGCAAGAGCTGCAGAGACTCATAAATTAAAGCTTGTACATTTAAAAAATTCAAAATTTAGATTTACCGACAAAAAAAAAAAATATCAAATAAAGATAGTTTGTTTATTTAAATTTAGAGAATATTAAAAATTAAATAAATAAATCGTTTTATTATTTTAACACTTCTTATAATTTTCCAGAAATCTAAACGATTTCGACAACTTGAACTTAACAATAAACAAAATGGTTCTAATTTGTAAAACTCTACTGTAATCAGTATACGTAATGTATCTAGAAAATTAAACAGTGTTTGAACTCACCTGGCCACCAGTGATATAGCTATAGGTAACGTCTGCATCTTCTTGCCACCTCGCAAATATTCCTCCGTGGTGTTTTTTGCCTTGGCGAAGAAACCAAAGTAAACTCCAATGAACGCGGATGCACACAACATTACAGTGAAAACCACATAATCCGCTGTGCCAAATTTGAGCTCCTCGGCGATGGCCTGTGGCCCTGCCGAGGATATATTCAGTGTTTTAAGTGACATCTTGATTCTTCTTCTTGGTAATCAAAGTCTTTTTACATTATCCTCTATTTCGCTATACTCCGGTTGGCTGCTGAATTCGCACTCGTTGACAATTTTGGGTCGGATCACTCTTAAATGATGATCTGCAACTACAACTATCTTATCTGTATCTTTATTTTGCATCACAGTGATAATCAAAAGTACTTAGATAAAAACTTTAATATATTTATAACTTATTAAATGACAACTTTTACATTCAAAACTATGCAAGTGAATATTTTTGTGTAATAACAGTACGGTATCAAAACTCATCAATGGCGTATTACACTATATGTGTGAATAAATTTATCGCTATGACTGTTAGCGCGTATATGCAGTTATTAATCTGATTGTCCATAATCTCAGTAAAATGAGCTTTGAACTGATTTTATCTAGACTCAGTGTCAATAGCGTGTTCTCTCTGATAAAAAAGATTTTGATTAAACATAAGATAAAAGTTAAGTTCCAAGAGCATTTTTTTGAATGGAATTACATTTCAACATTAGAAAAATTCTAAAAATTTTATTGACACTTCCAATAAAAATCGTAGGTCAAGTCGTTAAGGGATTTAACTACTATTTGATAATGGAGTTTGAAAGATGACTTGAATATTTTGTTATTTCTATGCAATGTTGTTATCTTTACTTGTTTCATATCCACTCGAAATTGAAGTATAATGCCATTAAGCTCCATGTTTGCCAAAAAATATAGATAACATTTATTTTTGGTCTCTATTTGTTTTATTATGAGTTTATGCTGGATGTTTAAGGTAACTATGTTGTAATACTAATATAGTTTATAACACTCTAGATTTTAAGGTAAGCTTATTCCTTGATTTTTTCTGTTTGTTTGTTTACATTGAGCTCGACAAGTTCCTCCGCTGGCGTCAACTCGTATTTTATAAATGACTTTATCACTGGCGATAAGAGTTTTGGATCAAATTTGGCATCTGACGCGGGTTCCAACACAAAACTGAGTGAAAAACCCACCAGACTAGTGATAAGAAAGCCAATAACTGTATACCAATTAAAGGACATGTCCAAAATGTTCCATTCTTTCTCTATTAATGGTGTAGTCTGGATTGTGGCTGCCGTTGATGTTGTTGTATTTAGTAGAGAAATTAAGGAGGATGTAGTGGATATTCCTGTGTCATTCAGACCCGGACAATTGTCGGTGGATGTTGGCATAAAGTCATAACGATTCCTGCCCCAACTGCCAATGACAATGTAAGTCAAGCAAGCAATGCTCACAATTATGCTCCAAAATGCAGCCTGGAACGGAAATAGATGTTCTTTTGTACGCCTTGACTTCGGTATCGTATAAAAAGAATACTCACTCTGCCATGTGCTCTGGGAACCAGCATGCCAAGCAGAAATACCCCAGTAACTGAGCCAAAACTTATGCCAGCAATAGAATACACCATTTGTAAAATGGAACTAAACTTTTCCACAACAATGCCACCAAAGATGCAATAGATGCCGGAAAAGAAGACAAATAGTTTCATAATGACATTGGCCTTGTGTTCCGTATGATTAATATGGGGTTTGATATAGTCAAAGTAAACAATTCCACTTAAGGAATTGATGCTGGCTGAGAGTGTGCTGAGAGCAGCACTAAAGACGCACGAGATGAAGATTCCGGGCATTCCAGTGAGGTGACCCATTATATCCTGCACGAAATAGGGCATCATTTTGTCCAGCTTACTGACCACACCCTGAGTCAGGGGATCACAGTCATGATAGCGAGCATACATCACGATTCCCGTAAAGCAGTTGAAGGACATGATTAGAAGGAAACCAATGCCAAAAAACACCAGTGATCTATAAAGAAATTTGATTGAATTTGGGATGATCTTTCAATTTAACAATTTCTGAATACCCCAAGACCTTAATTAAAATTAACTTTTTTATTTTTTCAGAAATATGTTAAATTTTTTATGTTATTATATTACTTTCAAACTTTAATTTAAGCGCTAAATAATTTCTAAATAGCCATATTCATGTCGTACCTTTTGGCATGTGCCAATGATGGAAGTGAAACGATGCGTTGAACACAGCTCTGATTAAGACCCACATAACCAGACCATGTGACTATTGCCGAACCAAATACATTCCAGAATGTTGCACGGGAAGACAGATCAAAGGTGTAGCTGTAAATAAAGGTTATAAAATTAATAGTAATAATGGATAAAAGGATTGTACAGCAAAAATTGGTGTGCTTAATTTTCTACCAAGTGAGTTCTCCAAAAGGGTATGAATTATAATTCTCCAAGCATAATATGATAACATATCTTAAGCATATGATATGAAAACTTACTTGAAATCCAGACGTCCGCCCTCATCCGCAATGTGCAATACTTCGCCAAGTCCGCCCAATCGAATTGTGCCCAAGATTCCCACCAGCACTACAGAAAAAACCATAACTCCTGCCTGTACCACATCTGTCCACACGACGGCCTTAATGCCACCCTAATAATAATACAAGTATAAGTTTATAAATATATCTATAAGTCTTAAAATCTTTAGAGCTGATCTTACAATCATTGTGTAGAAAACGCAAATGCCGCAAACGACCGTATTGATGATATGCACATTGAACCCGGTAACTATTAATAAGAGGTGGGATGAAAATAAACATAACATAATATACATAAAAAGGTTAGATTTAGAATAAAAATATAAGATTAAAGTTCATAACTTAGGATAAATAATAAAAGATTAAGTATTTTAAAAATTACAAATTGAGTGTAATACAATTCGAAATGTTGTTTATAGTGAACTTTTTAATTGTAGAATATGTTTTCTAAGTGGCGCAGACCTCAAACCAGTCAGAAGATTATTTTGAAATTCTCTATATAGACTCACCTTGTGCAAATGCCAGGGACGGCAGAAATATGTAAATGGGCAGCATGAAGATGAATGTTACCACAAAAATTAAGGTTTGGAGTTTACGAGTGGCACGATTAAATCTTAATTCCAGATACTGTAATCCAAAAATAGTTGCGTGTAGTTTATACCGATAATATAAAGAGTAAATTCATTTGAATTGTTTTCACACCTCATAACAGTTTGTTATATTATTGTTGTAGAACACCGGTATTATTATATAGTTAAGTATCGGAACGACCAAAACAATAGTGATAACACACATATACCAATTGATGCCATAGGCATACATCTCCGCCGGAACGCTAATTATGGAGATGGCCGAGAGTTGACTGGCCACCAGGGATATGGCAATCGGAAGAGTCTTCATACGTTTACCACCCATCAGATACTCCTCGGTGGTGTCGGCACTTTTGTCGAAGAATCCAAAGTAGACCCCAATGCCCGCCGATATGCTAAGCATAAAGGCAAAAACCATATAGTCCGTGGTTTGAAACGTAAACTGATCGGCCATGGCCTGTGCCGTGGCGTTAACAGTACCCGACATTCCGAAAAATAATTACAAAACTAAACTACGAAAAAGTTAAATCACAACTGAGCAGTTTAAGGGCGCAGACTTGCGTTTATATAAGCTCTTCAAAGCTGTAGAAATTCTTAGATATCTTGTTATCGACACATAAAAGTTCCTATCTTAATGATCTGCCTTTAATAATTTATATAACTACCAATCTCTGAACTAACCCGAGGACTCCGTCTGATAACTGTTGACAGTGACAATGATGACTTTCGACTTTGCTTATCAGAAAAACTCATTCATTCTTCTTGTAATCGCAAGTCACACTAAGATGGCAAAGTTTCTTCAACTACTATATTTAGATTATAAACAATATGTACAGAAAACTGAATGTGATTATCGAGGATGGCAAGGTAAAAATCACATAGTACCTTTTTTTCAATGATAAATAATTCTGAGCAGCTTATAAAAAATGCACAGTGATGGAATAAGATGTACTTTTCCATTTTTAATGCAGAATTCAAATAGAGGCCAAATAATGATCAAAATTAAATTTTTCATGAAAATCGGCTATGATTTGACAAACTTATGACATTTCGAAGATTTGGATAAAGTGTCAAGGGGAAAGTATGGAAAAGTGATATTAGGAAAGTATAGAAAAATGGTCAGTGATGGAAAAAAATTAACTTTTTATATTTTGATGCAGAATCGAAATAGAGCCCAAATAATGATCAAAATGATATTCCGCGTGAAAATCGGTTAAGATTTGACAAAATTATGACAATTTGAAATATTTGAAAAAGTGTCAAGGGGAAAGTATGGAAAAGTGATAGGAGAAAAGTATACAAAACTGGTCAGTGATGAAAAAAAATTAACTTATTATATTTTGATGCAGAATCGAAATAGAGACCAAATAATGATCAAAATGATATTCCGCGTGAAAATCGGTTAAGATTTGACAAAATTATGACCATTTGAAATTTTTGAAAAAGTGTCAAGGGGAAAGTATGGAAAAGTGATATTAGGAAAGTATAGAAAAATGGTCAGTGATGGAAAAAAAAATTAACTTTTTATATATTGATGCAGAATCGAAAAAGAGCCCAAATAATGATCAAAATGATATTCCGCGTGAAAATCGGTTAAGATTTGACAAAATTATGAGAATTTGAAGTTTTTGAAAAAGTGTCAAGGGGAAAGTATGGAAAAGTGATATTAGGAAAGTATAGAAAAATGGTCAGTGATGGAAAAAAATTAACTTTTTATATTTTGATGCAGAATCGAAATAGAGCCCAAATAATGATCAAAATGATATTCCGCATGAAAATCGGTTAAGATTTGACAAAGTTATGACAATTTGAAGTTTTTGAAAAGTGTTAAGGGGAAAGTATGGAAAACTGATAGGAGGAAAGTATAGCAAAATGGTTAGTGATGGAAAAAAATTAACTTTTTATATTTTGATGCAGAATCGAAATAGAGACCAAATAAAGATCAAAATGGTATTCCGCGTGAATATCGGTTAAGATTTGACAAAATTATGACAATTTGAAATTTTTGAAAAAGTGTCAAGGGAAAGTATGGAAAAGTGATATTAGAAAAGTATAGAAAAATGGTCAGTGATGGAAAAAAATTAACTTTTTATATTTTGATGCAGAATCGAAATAGAGACCAAATAATGATCAAAATGATATTCCGCGTGAAAATCGGTTAAGATTTGACAAAATTATGACAAGTTGAAATTTTTGAAAAAGTGTCAAGGGAAAGTATGGAAAAGTGATATTAGAAAAGTATAGAAAAATGGTCAGTGATGGAAAAAAATTAACTTTTTATATTTTGATGCAGAATCGAAATAGAGACCAAATAATGATCAAAATGATATTCCGCGTGAAAATCGGCTAAGATTTGACAAAATTATGACAATTTGAAGTTTTTGAAAAGTGTTAAGGGGAAAGTATGGAAAACTGATAGGAGGAAAGTATAGCAAAATGGTTAGTGATGGAAAAAAATTAACTTTTTATATTTTGATGCAGAATCGAAATAGAGACCAAATAAAGATCAAAATGGTATTCCGCGTGAATATCGGTTAAGATTTGACAAAATTATGACAATTTGAAATTTTGGAAAAAGTGTCAAGGGAAAGTATGGAAAAGTGATATTAGAAAAGTATAGAAAAATGGTCAGTGATGGAAAAAAATTAACTTTTTATATTTTGATGCAGAATCGAAATAGAGACCAAATAATGATCAAAATGATATTCCGCGTGAAAATCGGCTAAGATTTGACAAAATTATGACAATTTGAAGTTTTTGAAAAAGTGTCAAGGGGAAAGTATGGAAAAGTGATATTAGGAAAGTATAGAAAAATGGTCAGTGATGGAAAAAAATTAACTTTTTATATTTTGATGCAGAATCGAAATAGAGCCCAAATAATGATCAAAATGATATTCCGCATGAAAATCGGTTAAGCTTTGACAAAGTTATGACAATTTGAAGTTTTTGAAAAGTGTCAAGGGGAAAGTATGGAAAACTGATAGGAGGAAAGTATAGCAAAATGGTTAGTGATGGAAAAAAATTAACTTTTTATATTTTGATGCAGAATCGAAATAGAGACCAAATAAAGATCAAAATGGTATTCCGCGTGAATATCGGTTAAGATTTGACAAAATTATGACAATTTGAAATTTTTGAAAAAGTGTCAAGGGAAAGTATGGAAAAGTGATATTAGAAAAGTATAGAAAAATGGTCAGTGATGGAAAAAAATTAACTTTTTATATTTTGATGCAGAATCGAAATAGAGACCAAATAATGATCAAAATGATATTCCGCGTGAAAATCGGTTAAGATTTGACAAAATTATGAGAATTTGAAGTTTTTGAAAAAGTGTCAAGGGGAAAGTATGGAAAAGTGATATTAGGAAAGTATAGAAAAATGGTCAGTGATGGAAAAAAATTAACTTGTTATATTTTGATGCAGAATCGAAATAGAGACCAAATAATGATCAAAATGATATTCCGCGTGAAAATCGGTTAAGATTTGACAAAATTATGAGAATTTGAAGTTTTTGAAAAAGTGTCAAGGGGAAAGTATGGAAAAGTGATATTAGAAAAGTATAGAAAAATGGTCAGTGATGGAAAAAAATTAGCTTTTTATATTTTGATGCAGAATCGAAATAGAGCCCAAATAATGATCAAAATGATATTCCGCATGAAAATCGGTTAAGATTTGACAAAATTATGAGAATTTGAAGTTTTTGAAAAAGTGTCAAGGGGAAAGTATGGAAAAGTGATAGGAGGAAAGTATAGCAAAATGGTTAGTGATGGAAAAAAATTTACTTTTTATATTTTGATGCAGAATCGAAATAGAGACCAAATAAAGATCAAAATGGTATTCCGCGTGAATATCGGTTAAGATTTGACAAAATTATGACAATTTGAAATTTTGAAAAGTGTCAAGGAAAGTATGGAAAAGTGATATTAGAAAAGTATAGAAAAATGGTCAGTGATGGAAAAAATTAACTTTTTATATTTTGATGCAGAATCGAAATAGAGACCAAATAATGATCAAAATGATATTCCGCGTGAAAATCGGTTAAGATTTGACAAAATTATGAGAATTTGAAGTTTTTGAAAAAGTGTCAAGGGGAAAGTATGGAAAAGTGATATTAGGAAAGTATAGAAAAATGGTCAGTGATGGAAAAAAATAAACTTTTTATATTTTGATGCAGAATCGAAATAGAGACCAAATAATGATCAAAATGATATTTCGCGTGAAAATCTGTTAAGATTTGACAAAATTATGACAATTTGAAGTTTTTGAAAAAGTGTCAAGGGGAAAGTATGGAAAAGTGAGGGGGGAAAGTATAGAAAAATGGTCAGTGATGGAAAAAAAATTAACTTTTTATATTTTGATGCAGAATCGAAATAGAGCCCAAATAATGATCAAAATTATATTTCGCATGAAAATCGGTTAAGATTTGACAAAGTTATGACAGTTTGAAGTATGAAAGTAGTGTCACGAGGAAAGTATGAAAAAAATTGATAGTGATGGAAAAATATTGACTTTTCCAATTTTGATGCAGAATCAAAATTAAAGCCAAATAATAATCAAATTGAAATTGGTTTATATTTGACAAAGTAATGACAGTTTGAAGTTTTTGTTAAAGGGTCCAGGGGAGGGTATGGAATAATTGAAATTTTTTGGTCGATTTAAGTTTAAATACATGATCGTTATTTATATTTACTTTGCGTTCAAAATAAAATCATTTTTGAATTGATGACGTTTTTGTGTGTTTCTTCACAATATTGTAGCATGTCACTATAAAAGGAACATTAAGATGTAATTATGTTTCTTGCATGCGTGTTCTAAGTCATTTATTTAAATAGAGATAATTATTGGTTGTGACATAATTGACGATGTCAAAACTTCAACTTTTGGACGCATCTGACGATGTTGCCATACGCGGAGTTGCAACCAATTGAAAAAATGTTAATGATGCTGAAAATGTTGGTTAAGTGGCCCGCAGTTGGTAATTGTTTATGGTCAGAGACCCCTCCATTTCCCCCTTCTCCTCGTTCCCTCTTTGATCTCTGTTGCAGCTGATGAAATCGCAGAGTAATGAACGTCGCGTCATCTTTAGACCTGAGCACTTGTCTCGTCTCGTCTCGTCTCGATTTTGGATACTTGATGAGTGCTCTACAAGTCATGGCTACTGCAATCTGGTTGCGTCTTCCAACAAAAAGTGAAAGGATTATTTCAAGTCCAATATGTGATCACGTAATATCTGTGTGAACTCGATTTGTTTGTCTTCTTCTTGTTTTTTATCACCTTCAATCTGAACCATTTTAGAATGTTGTTTTATGTTGCAAGTCTGAAAATGTCAAACAAAATATTTTAAATATTAAAAAAAAATTGTAAGTCAAGTCTTAAACAACTTTTGAAAGATTTTTAAAATTTTCTTTCTTTAAAGTACACCAATTTTAAACCACTTTAAAGATTTTTTTTATTAAAGATTCTTATCATAAATAGTGACAAGACGCATTCAGATTTTGTTGCCCATTGTTTCCCAATATTTGTTTGCAAATGAAAAATCATTGTTATTTAACGGTGACAAAATTTACTATTTTTTTTATTATTTTCATATTTTTTTTTGTTGTTTCTTTGTTTGTTTCATAAAAATAAAAACACTTACATGCTAATAATGCGTTATAACACTGTTTTGGGGTGTTTTCTTTTGTTTTGCTTGTTTTTGTTGTTGTGTTGGAAAACTATTTACAAAAAGCAAAAACGAATTTCGCCCCAAATTCGGGTAACTCAAAAGCCGGGCGAAATTGCATTTTGAGTTTGAATAGAATAGAGTTTTGAGAGATTAGAGAGAAATTACAGTCACTGAGTTTTGGAACTGGATCTTCCTGGGTCTGGATAGAGGTGAGAGAGGATCAGTTTGAGGAGCAGAATGTAACGGTTCATTCCACTCGACAACTCGTTGTCGAACTACGTTTTCACTCAGCATTTGTCAATATGGATCGGGGGGCGTGGCGCGCTCGAACTTTTGTGGCAAGTTCAAATGATGTTCTGGTGATCATGTTGTTGTTGTTGTTGTGGTTGTTGTTGTACCCATAATTCCGTATATTGTTGTTGTTGTTGGTAATGTTGTTAAGGTCGGGCTGTGTCGATAAATCTCGTCCTTTCCGTCGGTATTCATTTTTGGCAGCGAAATTTTGTTGTGTTTGGGTATGCTTGAATCAGTTTGGCTTAGAAGGGCGCACCGTAGCTGCCGCTGGGCCTTGAGGGAGCACCGTATGAGCCAGATGGGGCACTTGGATAGCCACCGCCGCCGCCGCCAGCCTGTGTGCTCTGCTGGGCGAACTGAGCCACCTGAATGGCCTGTCGGACACCCTCAAGATCGATGCCAACAACACGACCGCCACCTCCGTTGCCAGGCGCACCATAGCTGGTCGATGGTGGGCCGTAGCTGGTTGATGGTCCACTTGGATAGCCACCACCGCCGCCGCCGCCACCACCACCACCACCGCCGCCGCCCTGTTTGCTCTCCTCATTCAACAGAATCTGACGCACCTGCTCCAGCAGCTGAGGATCAACATTTTGTCCCTCCGATGTCTGGAAGCCACCGCTAACGGCCTGGAACCCACCGCCGCCACCGCCGAACGAGGAGCCGCCGCCAAAGCCACCGCCAAATCCACCGCCACCACCGCCGCCGCCGCCTCCATTGCGGTTATAATTGTAGCCCGATGGTGGCTCAGCAGCGACCAGAGCAGCCAGAGCAAACACTAAGAACTGTAGATGACGGAGACAGAGACGGAGAGTAATCCAAAAAGAGGGGTTATCCAACATGTTAATCCATATAGGCTCATCTATTTGTTTGCTACTTACCACTGAGAAGGAGTTCATAGCACTGAGTATTGTGGTGTAATGTGTGGGGGAGAGAAGTTAAAATTAAATTATAAGGTAAATTTAGTTGCTTTCGAGTGGGGAGCCAGCGACTGAATGCATTCCAAATGCCACGCAGGCCCTCTTTATACTCCTCCAAGAGCTGGCATCAACGCCAACGTTTGCTGCGCTGCGGCGTCTTCACTGTACAGTAGTGCCCCCCTACCCCTACCGCTCACACACCACCCTTCAGCTACCAACGCTCCTCTCGCAGTCATGCTGAGTGTTTTGGTTTCAGTGACTTCGTCGGACCAACATCATTATCGGCAACTTCGTCTTCTTCATGATCGCTAACGATCCCCAAAGTCGTTGGACGCTAACGATCATCATCACAACATAAGAGTTGTTGTGGTTGCTATTTGTTGTTGTTGTTGTTACTTTTGTTGCTGCTGTTGTTTCAGTTTGTACCTTCATCTTCATCTGCGACTTGTTTTGGCGGACGACCTGCGGCCAACTCGAAACTCCAACTGCGATTCCCGCCACATCACATTTCCCACAATAAGCCAAAAAATAAAAAAGATGTAGAAAAACGAAAATATATATATAAATGAAAAATCGAAAAACTAAAATGTCGCTAATAATTTTAGTTTGTCGTTGTTGCATTCGAAATTTCTTCGACACTTTCCACGATTCACGATTCACGTTTTTCTTTTTTGTTTCTTTGTAACTCTTTCGACATTTTCGCTTAGACAGCAACATCAACATGGACATCCACATCGACATCTTCGACTTGCGACATGAGACTGACCAGGAAGTCATTTAACAACCCATTGATTTGAAAAGGAAACTAATCGTTGACCAACTCAGTAGTCACAGCCCTATTGTAAATGTCAGCTACAACTTGCCAATTGGTGGCAATTCTTTAACCAACATTTGCACAAGGGTTTCCCGCCTCACGCCCAGTTGGGTTTATGGTCCATAAAGTCAACAAACAGCGGCACAATTTGCACCTTGTGCATGATTACGAAATCATTAGTGTATGGGGCTGGGAAAAAGGCAATATATAATTTCCATGTGGAGTTGTAGGGCCTCCAAGCTGTTTGCTGCCATATGACTCGTAATTAACGCTGCCCGATTTCCCAAGGAGTTAAATTAAAATCACATTTAAATTAACATACAACAGAGCAGCGTCGAAGTTGTTCACCTGGTAAAAGTTGTGCAGATTCAGACAATTAAAAAATGATACATATATGGGTATTTACACGTAATTCGAGCATTTGTTTCACTTCATATTCGCAGTCTTTACAACTGACTTTTGAATGATATAACAAAAATTATGCGGGGGAATCCAATGACTCAGAGTTATAAATAAATACAAATGAAACATATATATTACAATCAGTGTATTGTGCAGATTTTATTTTCATTTATTTATTAAAAAAAAAACTCATAAAAAATCTGGCTTTACCAATAAAATTATTTTATTATCAATAAGTTTTAATGAATGTAAATTTATATTTTGAGTATTGTGCAGATTTAACTGTCATAAACATAATAAAAGAAATTATTAAAACAAATTAATAAATATATTAAATTGTCATCTACTTAATTCAAGTTTATTCAAAAGAAAACATCATAACTAAAAGTGAATTCAAATAAAAACATTTATTTATTATATTCTATACATAAAAATGTGTTTATAAAAATGCATATAATAGTTATATGTTTAATTGTCATACATTTAATTTAATAAAATTTGTGTATTTTCTGACTGCAACTATCAACTTGGGCAGGCAGTCAACGCTGCGTATACGTAATGTGTATTATGTTCATACGTCTTCCCACTGGAGTCGTGTGTATTATGTCAACATCAACAGCTTGAGAGGGCTCTTGACAGTACAAAGCCAAAAGAAACAAACAAAACAAGAAAGAAAGATTGAAAATTAAAAGCAAAAGCAAAAGAAATGAAATGAAAAACGAAGTTGAAAATGAAACCGAATCTCCATCAAAATGCCAAGTGCCAGTAAATTGTGGTAAATGAGGTTTATTTACTTATACATACATTTAACAACCTACAAACATATCTTGCTTGACTTTCGCAAAGTGCATTGGTTTCAGATTTAAGCTGTAACTCTGGTTGCTTTGCATTTTTAAGGGCTTATTGGAAACCTTCACGCTCCAAAGTGAAGGACTTTGCGGCTGCGTGCGTCGTTGCGTGGCAAAGGTGGCAATGACAACATCGGCACGATTCCAATTCCGATTCCGAAAAGTCGAACAGTTTTTTGCAGTTTGGGGGCAACAAGATGAAAGTCAACACTTAACACTTAACAGAGGCTGCTGCCTCAGCCTGAGTCTCAATCTCAGTCTCAGCCGCAGCTCAACTCGAGCTCAGCTTCAATGACAATGCGCTAAATCATTTTTTGCCTTCTCTCGTTTCTGTCTTAAATTATTTTTATCAGCTTGGATTGTTATTGTTGCTGCCACTGTCACTTTGGCTTTTAATTTGGTTTATTGTGGCTCGCTGTCTTCAGATGCCTTGTGAAGGTCTCTCTCTCAATTCATTTCGTAATTGTCTTCTTTTATTTTTTATGGTTCGCACTTTTAGCCACAGCTGTAATTGGAGTAGACCGAGTAAACCATTCATTATGATGATGTCTCTTCGCTTGGGGTGTCATTCTAAATTACGGACTTTTGGCCACAACTGGAGACCGGCCTGTATCTGTATCTTCAACTGGCATTGGCATAACGCTTTGTGCTCTCTGCACGTTTTGTTT
Source organism: Drosophila innubila (assembly GCF_004354385.1). Lineage (NCBI taxonomy): Eukaryota > Metazoa > Arthropoda > Insecta > Diptera > Drosophilidae > Drosophila > Drosophila innubila. The sequence continues at coordinate 21,479,101 of NW_022995380.1, read as the reverse complement.
TGTTACCGCTCTCTGTTCATTCGCTTTTTTGGTATTAAATGCTATTTTTATTTTTTTTTTTGCGACTTTAATGAAACGCTTTATTGCACGCCATCTACATATGCGTTATCTGTGTATGTGTATGTGTGTGTGTGTGTCTGTATCTGGCCAAATCCATCATTAACACGTACACTAGGTCAGCGCCGCATCATGACTTACATTTCGTTTTGAACGTTTTTATTATTTTCTCAGCTTGGTGGCGGCCTAAGTATCTAATAGGTACACTGGCTCTCAGCTATTTCGAACCACTATGCTTTTAATGCTTAATTCAGTATAAAAAATAAAATGAATTATATTTGGTTGAGTTTAAGCCAGGGAATAATAACTCCCATTCAAATTTTTTAAAATTTTAAATTTTAAGGCTTAAGCTTTCACTATTAACAACTCCTTATAGCGTATTTAGGGTAAATCAATTGACAAATTGGACAACCATTTTGACTTGTAAAGTTTATCAACGGTTTGTCAACTTCAAACTTTCATAACTGAACCGATTTTCAAACGGAAGATCATTTTGATCATGATTCGGGGGAAGTCTCCTTTCCCTGGAAAGATAATTTCCTTTAAAATTTGTAATAGTAGGTCAACTAAGATGTGAGCAACTGTATGTATACATACAGACATATATTCATATGTGCGTGAGTTACGTGTGTGCGTTGGTAATTGTTATGACACTCTAATTGGGCCAGGTAACAGCAACAAATATGTATACAATAATAACAAAAACAACAATGGCGGCAACTTAAACAGACGCGCGTAAATTTGTAAATCGACGTCTGTCGTTGCCAATCGATGGATAAATCGATAAGGCTTTGTAATTGCAACATTTTATTGTTTTGTTTAATATCGGAACGAAATTATAGTACTCTAAAACAGAAGTGCAAAGTGAGAGTGGATAACGTTATAGCTATATCAGCAAAGTTTTGTTGTTGCAACATGTTTTTGTTATTGCATAGTATGCCATAAATAAAAACTTTTCAGTGGGAACTACAAGAAATAAATCTGTCAAGTAGTGGGAATAGTTTTAGAAGTGGAAATAGCTTCGCTTTAAATTGCAGTTTCAGCTAAATGAAACGCATTAATAGCAATTAACACTCATAAATTAAGTTACCTAATTTGTCGTTTTCCTATTATTATCTCTTAATTGTCTGCAAATTATGCTTATTTCGATAAATTATTTCATGGTCAACACGTATTAATTACAGTTTAACTCAGCTTAAATTTGACAAATTAATCAGGCGCAGCCAACTTGACGCAGGAAATAAATAAATGAATGCCGCCAATTGGAGTCAGCTTAATTCTAAGCTTTATCAATTGATGCTGCCAGACTGCAATAGGAAATTTCCCTTCTTTCAAGTACTATCCCATATTAAGACCTTTTACGAATTGAGGGCAAATCCATCAAACATGACTTGCATTTCAAGTTGCTAATCGTTATTGAAGTTTGTGCAGCTGTGATATCTGTTGGAAAAAGCATGATTAATGCTAAAGAAACACCAATTTTTCAACGCCCCTAACACAAGAGTATAAAAAACTGATTATTCAAGCGTATAGATGACAGTGGAGTTAAAACCTGTGACAAACGCCGAGAATATCGCAAGCTATAATAGCTTCCAGATGAAGATGAATTCGCTTAAAGCTGCATGGAGGTGGACAGGTAGGGTGGGATGAAGGTGGCAGGGAGGCGGGTAGTGAGGTAGTCGGCAGTCAGATTCAGCTGGCATGTTGTTACATAAGGCGCCAACGCAGAAGAGCCCCTCGAGCAGTGATGATGGTGGCAGTAGCAACAACCTCGATGTCTTCTGTTGTTTCCTCAAAGAGACAAAACAAGTTTTGTTTGTCCGACAACGACTTGAGCCGTGCTCCTAGCTTTATGTAAGTCAAGCGTGGAGACTGACACAGCTCGAGACACTAACAATAACAACAACAACAACGGCAACTGCAACTGCAACCGGCATGCAGGCAGATGAGTTGTCCATGTTTGTTGCAGTTGCAGTTGCAGCAAGCGCAACCAGAAAACGTTCGTTGTTGCGGCAGTGCCAGTGAAATTGCATATGCAATGCAAACCGAAACAAGGCAAAAAAAAAAAGCATTAGGAAAGACTACTGTGGATCCAGCGCGACTGTAAGCGACCCTGCAAATATGTAAACATAGGAAAGTAAAAATAAAATTAATTGTTAAAAAAACTAGTAGCAAAATGACCTTTTTAAAGAAAAGATTATGTTTATGAAACTAAAAACTAAGAAGCAGTATAATGTCTGTAAAGTAAGTTAAATTATTAAGTTATTTATCAAGTTATTTTGATCAATTAAGATTACATTAAATAGTATAATATAAAATAGTCAAGTATAAAATATTATTCATAAAAATAAAAAATAAATTTAAACAAAAATCGGAACTTGAAGTCCTGTAAGCTATTCAGAATGTCATCGCCTTTTGATGCTGATCAAGGATATATATACTTTGGGGTCGTAGTGGCTAACTTTTGACTTTGCTTTTGACTAACTCAATAAACCAGTTTCCCTTTCTAAGTACAGGGTCTAAAAAGCAAAAATGTAATAAAAAAGTATAAAAAAAAGATGCTGTGAAAATGAAACATGCATAGAAATGCTGAAATTGTTTGGGAAATTGCGGCGACACGTTTTGGCCACGTCTGCGAGGCTGCAACTTGGTGTCTGGCTTTTGGCAACGACTGGATTTTTGTCCATAAAACATGTCCACTCTGGACAAGTTCTGCGCTCAAACTTTAGCCTTTTGGTGCTAACATTTCGATCAGCTTATGCAAAATTAGCAGCAGCTGCTGCATCGGATTTGGACTTGCGCAATCGTCATGTCGCTAGTTTATGGAGTCCCCGGTGGAGATTCTCAAGGCGGCAGGCCAAAAGTAAAAGTGCAAATTACTTGCTGCCAGGTGAATCGCAAATCACTAATCGAATGCCGACACCGAACAGACTCCCTGCTGTGCTCAGCGTGGATCTCCGAACAGCAGCTTCATTGTGTTTGAAAATTATAGCGTGATTTTTACATTGCGCTTAATAATGAACAAATTTGGCCAGCTCATCTGCTAATCATGGCCAGAGGCGTTAAAACCTTCAGCAAAATATGTGCTTCAGGTCATCTGTTATTGGTTTTATTGTTGTGATTTTTTGGGACAAGCAAAATCATTAAATAAATATAAAATTAAATATTTATTTTTAAAATAATTTTTTCTTTAGCTCAATAAATTTATAATTTTCGTAATAACAATTAAATGTTCGTTTCTTTTTATTATTATTTATAGCAGTAAATTAATATGAATGACAGGTAATAACGTTAGTTATAAAATTTAACGGCCAATAACAATTTTCCTTGCATACTTTTAGGCAGTGTTTTTGGTAGAAATTGAAACACCTTTTGACATATTTGCAATCAACTAATTACAACTAACATTTCTCATGTCTATTTTTTTTTTAATAAAAGACCCAACTTTGATCAACTCACCAGTAAATTTTACCATTTGATTATATTTAAAATGTTTAAAAAATTAGGAGCCTTTTAAAAATATGTACTGTCTCACTATTTTACGAACTACTGATTGCGCGTTGACTTGTGAATGGCTAAACGCTAAAAAGAATTTGAAATATTTTTTCTCTATTATTATTTTATTATTCCGCTATTTATTATTCTGCAAAAATTTTAAAATTTCTGGCTTCAAAATTCTAAAAAAAAAAATAAAAGATACATTTTCTTTGTGGGGTTTAGGGCTGCCACCCTTTTCGCTTAAAGATTTCAAGTGAGGAGCTAATTGTCAATGGAGAGTAAATATACCTAAAGTATACCAAACTGCTGTGGTATGTCTGACGGTAATTAATAAATACTAAATCAGTATTAAAAAGAACGCGTTATTGGTCGCGTATGGCCACACTGGAAAGTTTAAACTTTGGTGAATGCAAATTTCAACATGCAATAGCATTGCAATAAATTAAAAAATTTAATGAAAATTTAAAATTCGAAATTAGATAAAATTAAGGAAAACATTTTTATGAAGGTTTGAAGTTCTTCACCACAAGGGGAAAAAAGATACAAATTTAATTCTAAAGAAAATATAAAAAAATCCACAAAACTCTAACAAAAACTGTGCAAAAATGTTGAAAATTCTATCTTCAATAGTAAGAAAAATTCAAAATTAGGTTAATTTTGAAGTGTTCAACCAAATTTGCAATTTGACTAAAATGGTACAAGCTGCCAGATCGTGAAATTTTGCAGGGTGGCAATCTTCAACACCAGTGCTGGCAAGTTTTTAGGGGGAACAATAGCTGTTTCTTTCTGGAAAGCATCTAAATTTGTTATTTTGGGCACTGTTTCACAGTTTTACCAAAAATATTAATAGCAAAATATATATTTAAAATAGCCCGATTTTCAGCTAATAGCAATTTTAAAAATTTTCTAGCAAACGAACTGTGAAAATAGCCAGATCTAGCTATAAAATAGCTAAGTTGGCAACAGTGCACTTCTGAAGAGCCGTGTACGTGTACAATGAAAACAGGAGAAAGAAAAACGAAAATATATGTAAAATACTGAGAGAGGATAGTCAAAATTAATTGTGTCGATGTCGGTACAATAAAATCAAAGTCAAGAAAACACAAGCAAACAAGCAAGATAAGTGTATCTGGTGTTATCCGAACGTGAGTGCAGAGAAACAATCAAAATTAACATCTTTTTGGAGACGATCAGCCAATTGGCTGGCATTGCAAGCAACTGCGTTAATATGCAGCTGCTAATTTCGAGTGTTTGCATGGCGTTGACCAGCGCTGTAGTTGGCAACGCCTACTACCAGAAACAGCAGTTCTATCCAGCAGTCGTATATATTACTAAATCCAATGCATCCATGGCGGTACGTGAAAACTCCATATACTATACATTTACCATTATACTAAATATACCCCTTCTTTTTGTTGTTGCAGGTAATTTACATACAATTCTTTGTAATTGTCTTTATGTTTGGCAAGCTATTGCGCAAGGTAATGTCAATTGTTTACTACATATCTACTACTATTACAATTTTATACTGTTTACAATTTCTAGATATTCCTGGGCACATTGCGTGCTGCCGAGTTTGAGCATTTGCTGGAACGTTTCTGGTATGCGTTGACGGAAACTTGTTTGGCCTTCACTGTATTTCGAGATGACTTCAATCCTCGCTTTGTGGCACTGTTTACAGTGCTCCTATTTCTCAAATCATTCCATTGGTTGGCTGAGGAACGCGTGGACTTTGTGAGTACCATACAATCTACAAAGTTGCAACAGCAATAAAGATAAGAATTTATGTTAATTATAGATGGAGCGCTCTCCAGTATTAGGCTGGCTATTTCACATACGCGTTGGCAGTCTGCTGACCATGTTGGGTATTCTGGACTACGTCCTGCTCATCCACGCCTACAACTCGACACTGGTGCGTGGTCCCACAGTGCAGCTGGTGTTTGGATTCGAATATGCGATTCTATTGACCGTAATTGCAAGCACGGCAATTAAATACGTGCTTCATGCTGCGGAAATGCGCACGGATACGCCCTGGGAGAATAAGGCAGTTTTTCTGCTGTATACTGAACTGGTTATTGGTCTAATCAAGGTGGTCTTGTATCTGCTATTTGTTGTTATTATGGCCAAGATATACGCGCTACCCATGTTCGTATTCCGACCAATGTTCTTTACCATACGCAACTTCCGCAAGGCGCTTAATGATGTTATAATGTCGCGACGCGCTATACGCAACATGAACACACTTTATCCGGATGCAACACCCGAGGAGCTGCGCCAGTCGGACAATATTTGCATCATTTGTCGCGAAGATATGGTCAATCACTCCAAGAAGCTTCCATGTGGTCACATCTTCCACACGACCTGTCTACGCTCTTGGTTCCAGCGTCAGCAGACCTGTCCCACATGTCGCCTCAATATACTTCGCACCCCAGCTGTCAATTCGACAGCCATGCCGCGTCCTGCTGATGAGCCCGCTAATCCTGCTGCTCCCGTTGCAGCTCAACCCGCAGCTGCTGTCAATGCAGCAGCAACTGCTCTGCCGGGTGCAACTGCAGCCGCTGCTCCTGACGCTCGCCTGCCTCATCCAAATGGCACAGCTGGAAGGAATGCTGTGCCACCAACTTTTGCAGACATTTTTGGAGATGCCAGTAAGTTTCTGAATATGCTCTTTACATTTTTAATCTAGATTGAATCTCTTTGCTTTAGCTGGTCTGCCAAATGTGTTGCCCAATCTGGCGGGCCTTGCACCGCCTCCTATGCTACCCCCCTTCATGATGCAGCCACCATTTGCTTACTTTACGCCACCAATTGGCCCGCCGCCACCTATGCCGCTGGATCTGAGCAGGTTTAGCGATGAGGAGCTACTCGCCATGGAGGGCACACAACGCAAAAACATTGAGGAGCGCCTAAAGGTAAGTAGAGAGAGTCTATAATTAGAAAGAATTCATTTACTAAATGTGCAACTATTTTAAGATGCTGCGAAATATAATGCTGATGCTGGACTCTGCCAACATTCTAATGCAGCAGTACCAGGGATTAATGGCGCGCCTGCCGCCGCCCACTCCAGCAGCAGTAACACCACTGGCAACAGCAGCAGCAGCTGAAGGAGCGGCAACTAAAGAGCCAGCGACAACAACACCAACAACAGAGAGCAGCTCAACGGCCTATGATAAACCCAGCACATCGAGAGCAGCTGCTGCAGCTGTTGCAGTAAGCCAGGCTATGCCGCAGGAGGCACATCAGATTAGCGTTTCAAAGAGTGCTCCTCTGACAAACGTTGCAGAGACAGTTACTATTGAAGATCTGGGCGCCGAGGAGGATGATCTGCTGCCGTCCACAGATGCAGCGAGTTTAGATGTAGAAATTGAGGATAACTCGGAGCTAAGCGAGTTGCGAAAGCGCCGCTTGAAATTTTTGGAGGAACGCAATAAATCACCAACGAGCAGCGACGTCACGGATTAGGAACTTGAGGAACTGAATTTAATATGCAGGAGCAGCAGCCTTTACGCCCACCTCGCCCTAAACACACACATGCATACTACACACACATATGTACACTCATTACTGCGATGTGTATTCTATGAATGGATATTGAGAAATGTTTCTACTACTTTGACCATTATCTTTTACAAATTATTTGATTTTGTTATTATCTCTTGGCTTGGTTTGCAATATTGGGAACTGCTGATGTCCATTTGAGATGGGTCGTTATTCGTGTGAAACAAAGGATCTGATATGGCGTGGCGTGCAAATTTAATATATATCCATGAAATATATATATAAATATATATATATTGTGTAAAAATTAATTTAGAGAAGGGGAAACTGATGATTTGTATTTAATATTATTATGTGTATAATTAATTAAAACGAAAAGACGAAATGAAAGTAATGAAATACATATATGGGTGTATACATATGAACTAAATGGAAATAATTTAAACACGTAAATTACACATAGATAACAACTGTGGAACGCCTTGCTCCTCTGGCATGAAAGATCTGCATTTGCACGTTTCCGGATCAAATGCGCGATTCGATTTCACGGAACTCCCCAGGATCGGTGAAGCTCACAGTCACAATGTAGAACAACGAGGGAAACGGAACCAAACACAATAACGCAAAATGGTAATTCAATGAGGCGATTCCAAATGCGAGCAGCAGCCAGTGGACGGAAATGATGACAACATTCTTCATTTCCCAGACAGACGAGAGGAGAAGCGACTTCTGTGTCTGATCCAGCTTCATAGCGTAGTGTATTGCCGTGGCCACCATGGACATGGCAATACTTAGATAGGGAAACGAATAATCTAAAATAACAGTTAGTTATTAAGGTTTTACAAATCGAATTTGGTAACTCACATATCAAGCCGCAGCAGGTGCCGTGAATTAAAGTAAGCAGCGGAAGAAAATAAAGCGCGGAGTAAATTGGAGCCTTGCCGCGCACATCAAACATAGAACTGATTACTGGCCGTATAAGAAACATGTTAAGCAAACACAAAAAGTAATACACCAAGACAATAGTTTGCCTGTCATGCAAAAAAAAGGGGAATTAAAGAGATTTGTATATATTCCATTGACATTTTACTTACAACGGATAGACGGCCTCCTGTGTGCAATGAAAAGTGGATTCATAATTAGGATTGGGATTGTAGAACAATGTGTACCAGTCGGTGAGCTTGCGCACCTCGCAAGCATACAAACGCATCTCCCACATTGGCTCCATGAAGAGAGTAGCTAGTATGGCTGCAAGAGCCACCTCAACAAAGGCGCTCGCTGTTAGAATTAATTGCTTGCGGGAAAATTTACGATCTTTGGCATCCATGTCGATAAAGAAACAGTGCATCATTAGCGGCAGCATGGTCATAAAGCCAAGATACAGCCAGGAATACGTGCTCAGCTCGTCGCGACAGGGAGTACACGCATAGCTGGCGTTTACCTGAGAAGAGCAAACAATGCAGCAACAACAATCAAAACAATCAACAAACAATCTTACCCGTGATCCTCGGGGACAAACTCCGCAGCTGCTCCAAGTGCCATTATCAAGTAGCGAACGACCACAATAAATGCCGGGGCAACGATCTAAATAACTATACATATCTCCTTTATGCTACGGCGGTATTCATTCCGATAATAACGATTTACAAAAAAGAAATAGTAGTGTTTTTTTTATAAAAGACGTTGCCACCTGGCAGAAAAAATTACCATTTATCTGAACGTCTGGCAATCTTGAAAACTGATCTAGATCCTTTTTCATTTTATCCCCTTTTTTCGAAAATAATCTTTTTGGGTATAATTAAAAATTTTTAACCTAGAATTAAACATTTTTTTTTTTAGAACTTTTGTTGTATTCTTCGTCGTGTTTTTATTAAGAATAAAATTTGTTATTAAGTTATATATAATTTAAAATGAATGCAAATTTAAATTGCGCGGCGATCCACATTACAATCCGGAACCGGTGATCAACTTGTTTTACGTTAAATTTATAAATTAAATGCATATTTGTAGGGTTTTTCCCAAAATAAACTTAGACTTCACTAATATTTAATATTAGGCAATAATATTAGTGCTCTTATACCAAATTACAAAACCAAACTTGATTAAAAATAAAAACGCAAAATCGATAGGCCGATACAGATCAGGTGTGCTAGTGGTGATTTTATGTAATCGATATTTAATATAGGTAGGTCTACAATCGGCCGCCTATCACATTCTATGGTCGTCTACACAAGTTAAATAATTAATTAATTCCAATATTAGAATTGAAAGTAGCATAATATAATAGAATAAGTAATTCAAATTTGATGGGCAATACGCCAGAACGTCAACAAAAAACATCAACAATTGAATATATTGACCATCACCAACAGAGACGCCATTTTGGCTATCGGCCGGCTGATTTGTAAAGCTTAGGAGAGCCAGCAAAAATTGCAAAAAAAAAAAGATACATAATTAGTTTTTAATAATTTGTGCTTCAACTATGAAACTTTAACAGCCAAGCCCATAACAAGTGTGAGTGCATATACCGTGGCATATAAGTGCGACAGAGTGAATTAATGCGTATATTAAAAGAAACGCACAGTGTTTTTAGGGCGGATGCACAAAATGGTGAGTTGTGCAAAAGCAAAACGATTTGGTGACTACATCTGTGTGCGTGTGTGTGTGTGAGAGTATATATGTATAGCTGCTCCTGTGTGTGTATATTGGACGAGAAAATATTGGCAAAAAGAAACTGCAAAACGTCGTCCTGCTGTTGAAAATACAAAATAAAATAGAAAAATCGAATGTTAAATGGACAATTTTGCATTCTATATACTGATTACACACATACCAACGCGATTCTAGGTCCGTCCGTCGGTGCTGCACTTGTGCGGGTCCATGCCCTCCCCCTGCCCTCAATCGACATGCATATGTATGTATGTATTTATGCACAGCCGACATACATACATACGCACGTACATTTGTGTGCAGTGTTGACAACGAACAATTGCTCAAATGATAAAGTTTGCACGTCAGTTGTCAGATTGTTGAAAATATAAATTTTGAGCTGCTTTGACGGCTGCAAGACTGAACCACTCAAGAATCCAGTAGTAAGAAAATAGCAAGAAGAAGTAGGAGCAAACAAGACGAGCCCGATCCCAGGTCTGGAACTCATTTTCTGTGGCAATACACTAAAAGTTTTGCGAAAAATTAGTGGTTGCTCCTACAAATTTTCTTATGGTCCCCCGGCGGATGTGCCGGGTTGCGGGTGGGGGTGAGGCTGGGGCAGGGGCAGATCCACAACGCAGCGGCAGTGATGTAATTATGGGGAGAAGCAAAATTTCTTTGTTTGTCTTAAAAAATAAATAAATGTATAAGAATGAATAGAACAACGTAAAAAAAAAACAACAACAACATTAAATTAAATTCACACTGTCGCTGCTGTGTAAAGTGTGTGTGTGCGAGAGAGTTTATGATTTGCATGGGTGTGAATATATTCCATATATACAAATGTATGTACGTATGTATTTGGGCACTGTTCGGCTCGATTGCGACTCCTCCAGCCCCATCTCTGACCCCCGTCTGTTAAATAATATTGATTTTTCATATTCAAACCCCTCTCTCGGCACTCTCATGCCACAATTCGCGCTCGCTCTTTTCTTTCGTGCGTGCGCCTGTGTATATGTGTGTGTGTGTAAGTGTGCGCTTGCATGTTTGTGTGTGTGGTGTGCTGTGTGAGTGTTTTTTCGGCCTCCTTTGTGTGCTCGTATTCATTTGCTCATTCTGCTTTTATTCTTGATTCGTTGCAGTTTATAGATTTTTGCAATTGTGTCCGTTGAGAAGAAATATGTAAACTAAACGCAGCGCGCCGCAAACAGCAGCAGTGCATGCACAACCAACAACAGCAACAAGAGAAAGAACAAGAACAATATTCTTATTGGCACTACAAAAAGAAAAGAAAAACATTCAGGAGCCAACAAGAAACTTAAAAGTTTTTGAACGTCGTCAACGACAGACAAAGTGAGAGACGGACGACGCCGACCAACAGTGCCTATGTACATTGGGTTACAATCATTGTTCATTCATTTGATAAGTTACCCTAAGCTCCCAACAATAACAACAACAACAACCATAACAACTAGAGGAACTGCGGAAACGGGAGTGCAATCCTTTTAGTCTCTTTGGAACCAGGACTGCCATAGCCATAGTCAATAGTCAAAAGCCAAAGCCGCCCATCGTAGACTTCTGTAGAATTACGATCACACACACACACACACCGGACTACCACAAACGACGACGGCGTTAAGCATTTGTGACGCGCGTGCAGCCAAAAGGCGCCACAATGACATTCGATACACGCCGGCAGGGCACAGGAACGGGAACAGGAACTGGCCAAGCCACAACAACAAATACCAATACCAACACCAACAACAGCAGCAGCACCACTGGAATAACGAGCACAGCTCAAGGCGCTGGAACTGGCAGTGGCAGTGGTAGTGGCACTGGCAGTGGAACTGGCTCTGTGACAGTCACCAGCACGGGCACAACAGGCGTCACAACATCAAACATGTCGAGTAGTGGTGGTGATTCCAACAATAGCAACACCAACAATAGTCAGGAGCACCTGCAGGCTGCCCAAGTCACGGATGCGCCAACAGCAGCCACTGGTTGTAATCTGGAGAGCAATGCAACAGCAGTGTAAGTATTTAAAATAAACAACGCAATTAGTGCGTAGTTTATGGTCCTAATTTACAGCTCGGTCCTTGTCAGTTTCTATGAGTGTGTATTTTATACGTACATATATGTATATATATCCCAATAGCTTGTATCAAATTATATTGTTTACTTATGCGCAGTTTTTATTTTTTCACTGCGCACGTAAATCATAAAAAAATTAACTCAAGTTCAATCAAAATGATTAATTAGAATTGTTTTAAATTGTGTTTAAAAAATATTTAAATCGGGAATCGCTGATTAGCTTAAAAAAAAAAAATAATTAAGAGAAAAAAAGTGGTTACCTAAAGAGATATTAATTTAAATTTTCGTTTTTTTTTTTTTAAGTAATGCAAATTTATTTCCTTTTTTACTTAAAGCAAAAATATATAAAATAATAACATAATAAACAAATTTAAAATAAACATTTAAAATAAATATCTTTTGTGGTTAAACACAGTCTCTCCCAGCTTACTTGAACCACTTATCTTTAAATAATATTTTAACAAAGTTATAAAGGGAAATCATAATTTAAAATGTGGTTCAAGTTAGCTGAAAACAACGGTATATCCCTTGTTTCAAAGATATTTGCGTTTTATGTTTGTTTGAAAATTTTGAAATTTTGTATTAAAAATGTATATACAAATTTGAGTTTTATTTATTTATTTACAAGCAGTTAATATACGCTGTAGAAATTAGATACCAACTAAAATAATTACAAATTATTTATTATTTCATTGATTAATATCCGCAAATATTTTTTTAAATTAATTTTTTTTAATTATAATCATTTGTTCCCTGATTTAAATTGTTGCTTGTGTGTCGACGACGGTGCAAAGAAATTCAAATCACGAGTTTTAACACACACACACCGCTACTTGGGTATGTGTGTGTGCGTGCTAGTAGTAAGTTAGCTATGTACTTTCAAAGCTAGGCCAGATGGGCAATCCAAGTAATAAACACGAAAGGCGACGTTAATAACAAAACAAAGAACAATTATCGCTTATCTACTTACGGGGGGAACTGACTCACAAGCCCCTCGACATCCCTCGACGCCCTCAGCGTAATAAACACACGCCGAAAATAGAAGCAAACAATAAAACAAGAAAAAAAAAAATGGTATTTAAAGTTCATTTGTTTTTGCTTTCGATTTTTGTGCAGGTCGCCGGAAAAGCTGATAGCGTCATTTCCAACTGCTAAGCTGCGCTCTCTCACACAAAAGATATCCAATCCACGTTGGGTGGTGCCCGTGTTGCCCGAGCAGGAGCTGGAGGTGCTGCTAAATGCAGCCATCGAACTGGCTCAGGCTGGTAAGTAAAATAAATCGAAAATGGGATATCTCTCTCTATAACTCTCTCTCTCTCTCTCTCGTTTGCTTTTAGGTGTTGATCATGATTGTGAGCCGTGTGTGGAGTTTTATCGCAATGGGCTGACAACATCCTTTGCTAAAATCCTTACCGATGAGGCAGTCAACTCGTGGAAGTACAACATCCATCACTGCATTCTGGTGTCGTGTGGCAAGTTGTTGAACTTAATTGCAATACACATGCAGCGGGATAATCCTTATTTACTTGATCTGCTGGCCATTGTATTCGATCCGGACAATAAGTTCAACACGTTCAATGCGGCACGACAGCCGGAATGCTTTGCGACACTCGAGTGCATTTGGGGTGTGTTGGATAGTAACAAGATGTTTGCAAAACCACCGCCGGAGCCAAAGAATCCACGCGGTTGGCTTGTCGATCTCATAAATCGCTTTGGGCAACTGGGCGGATTTGATAATCTGCTCGAGCGTTTCAATAGCGGCCTGGAGTTGTTGAAGCGCAATCAAAACACAAAGAAGGAAACTCTGGGTGGCGGTTCCAGTTCAACAATAGTCAAGAGCATCGCATCCAATGAGAGTGGAGGAGTGGAAGGTTCAGGACAGGACAATCGCCTAACGTTGGCTCTCATTCACAGCCTGTTGCGGCCTTTTGGCCAATGCTATGAGCTGCTAACGCCTGCTACAATTGCCAAGTACTTTATGCCCACTTGGAATGTTGTGTTGGATTTGCTTGATAGCTTCACTGATGAGGAGTTGAAGCGTGAGGTGAAACCCGAAGGACGCAATGACTATATAAATGGCATTGTGAAGTCGGCGCGTTTTCTGGCCAGCCGTCTAACTGGCCAGGAGGAACTGATACGCGATCTTGAAATGTTTCGCCTTAAAATGATATTGCGTCTGCTGCAGGTGTCCAGTTTTAATGGCAAGATGAATGCCCTTAACGAGATTAACAAGGTGCTTACCTCAGTGGCATATTATTCGCATCGCTCTCAGCCGCTTCCACAATGCATGCCTGATGATGAAATGGATTGGCTAACAGCGGAGCGCATGGCCCAGTGGATTAAGTCATCCGACGTGCTTGGTATTGTGCTCAAAGACTCACTGCATCAGCCACAGTATGTGGAAAAACTGGAGAAGATCATACGCTTTCTTATTAAGGAACAGGCCCTGACGCTCGACGATCTGGACGCCGTGTGGCGCGCTCAAGCGGGCAAACACGAAGCTATTGTTAAAAACATGCACGATCTGTTGGCCAAGCTGGCTTGGGACTTTACACCCGAACAGCTCGATCATCTATTTGAAGCGTTTCAGGTGAGTTTGCGATAATCAAATCTTCATCATACTGAAGACAATCTTATATTATTGACTATTTTACGCTTGAACTGCAGGCCAGCATGACAACCGCCAATAAGCGTCAGCGGGAACGTCTGCTGGAGCTAATAAGGCGTCTGGCCGAAGACGATAAAAATGGTGTAATGGCACAAAAGGTGCTGAAGCTATTCTGGGCACTGGCACACAGTCAGGAGGTGCCGCCCGAGGTGCTTGATCAGGCGCTGGGAGCGCACGTCAAGATACTCGATTACAGCTGCTCGCAGGAGCGCGATGCCCAAAAGACCATTTGGCTGGATAAGTGTGTGGGTGAACTAAAGGCTGGCGATTCGTGGGTGTTGCCCGCGTTGCGTCTCATTCGGGATATCTGTTGTTTGTACGACACGACGCCCAATCACGCTCCACGCACACAAACGAGCATCAATCGGCAGCAGGTGATTGAGCGCCTGCAGAATGATTACTCGCTGGTTATACTGGTGACAAATAGTCTGACTGCATATATGGAAAAGGTGCGCACCTTGGTGAATGAGACGCCCAGTTTGGATGCGGCGACAATTTTGATAGATGGTCGGTTCCCACATCATGCACAGATTGCCGAGCGTTTGGAGTTTCTTAAGTTCTTGCTGAAAGACGGTCAGCTTTGGCTTTGCGCCGATCAGGTGTGTATTAGCAACATTTGTGATCTCCTCCTCCATTGGCAAATGCTAATCCAGAAATCATTTTTATTGCATCCACAGGCCAAGCAAATTTGGCATTGTCTGGCTGTGAACGCCGTTTTTGCTGCTGATCGCGAGGAATGTTTCCGCTGGTTCGGTAAACTGATGGGCGAAGAACCAGATCTCGATCCGGGCATTAATAAGGACTTTTTTGAGAACAACATACTGCAACTGGATCCACTTCTGCTGACCGAGAGTGGCATTAAATGTTTTGAGCGCTTCTTCAAAGCTGTCAATTCCAAGGAAGATAAACTGAAGGCCATCCATCGCGGCTACATACTCGACAATGAGGATCTCATTGGCAAGGATTATCTGTGGCGTGTGATTACAACTGGAGGCGAGGAGATTGCCAACAAGGCCATCGATCTGCTGAAGGAGGTATCAACAGCGTTGGGTCCACGACTGCAGGAGCACATCACAGAGTTCCATGAGATGTTCATTGGCGAGTGTTGTTCCCGTCTGCGCACTCACTACAGTAATATTCTGATACTGGGCAAAACAACGCTGGAAGATGCCGATAATCAGGATACAACCAACGATGACTCAAAGGATACAAAGATGCGCTTCATCGAAGCGGAGAAGATGTGTCGCATCATAAAGGTGCTGCAGGAGTATATTAAGGAGTGCGATCGTTCCTTTAGCGGTGATCGCATCCATTTGCCACTCAGCCGCGTCACACGTGGCAAGAACACTAGTCTCTATATCCGGTTCCAAACACCTGGACGTTCCTCGATTGATGACATTGAAATTGTGACGCACAGCAATGAGACAATGGCTGCCTTTAAGCGTAACTTGTTGAAGCGCATCAAGGGAAACTCCACGTCCACCAACAACATTAAGGTGGATCTGTTTTATACGAATGGTGAACTGATTGAGGTCTCGGATGAAATCAATCCGCTTTATCAGTACACCATACGTGACAAAATGATATTGACGGCCAAGCTGACACAGGTTGGCATTGGCCTAGCCAGCAGTCCCGATTCCTCCAGCGACTCCAGCACCGGTTCGCCACCTAGACCCTGTCCAGATATGCAACGCGTCGAATCGGAGAGCACGCTGCCGGGCGTGATCATCTCACAGAACTATCAGTACACCGAGTTCTTTCTGAAGCTGCATCAATTGGGCAGCGATTTGGAGCACGGACGTCTGCGTGACAGTGCTAAGGTGTTGCTCCATCTGCTGCCCTGTGATCGACACACCATGCGGATGCTGCAGCTCATGTGTCGCGTCCCAAAGTCGCCCGCCGGTGATGGACCCAAGGAGGAGGACGCGTTAACTAGCAGTGGTCAAAGTGCAAGCGATGCTGTGAGTTACTCTAAGTTTGTAAATAATAAATTCTTATAATAATTAATTAAAATTTTCAGCTAAATGCCGATGACTGCACACCGGAACAGATGTTTCTGCATCCGGCACCTGCTCAGGTGCTCTACAATCTGAGCGTGCTACATGGACTGCTGATTCCCGCACTCGATCCGTTGGGCGAGTCGGCATTGCAGGTGCAATCGGCCTGGATGCATTCTGGCTGTGCGCATTTCGTGCTCGAACTGTTGACCAAGAACAACTTCTTACCCAGTGCTGATATGCACACGAAACGCGCCTCCTTCCAATGTGTGTTGCGTCTGGCCAAGCTCTTTCTCTACATTGTGGGCAGCGTGTTGTCCCGCGTGGGAGATGAGCCAATGATCTGTGACTACGACAACGGAGCACGCTCTCAGGTGGACATACTTAAGCAGAACTTCTCGACAACGCCCAACAATGCACAGGGAACATTGCGTGCCATTTCGGCCAAGTTGGCCGAGATCTTGGCTACCGAGATGCTCTCAGCAAGCCACGATGGCGAACGTTGTCGTGCTTTGTTTAGCTCCACATTGCAATGGTCTTGTCCAGATATTAGCACCATTAAAGCCGTGGTGCACTTAGCCTGGGCCTCCTCGTGTGGCAATCTGCAAGCGCTGGGAAGCACTAATGATTTTGAGGATGATGCCATTATACCCGATGGTCAGGACTTTAGCGTTTGCAAGGAGGCTCTAGAGGTGTTAACGATCTCGTTTATACTCAACCCCAGCGCTAACGAGGCGCTGAGTAACGATGCCAATTGGCCCAAATTTATTACCTCCATTGTATTGAAGAATCCGCTTCGTCATGTGCGCCAAGTGGCATCCGAGCAACTGTTCCTGGCCTCCACCTATTGTGCCGGCGATCGTCGTCCGTTCGTCTATATGGTCAATCTGCTTGTGAGTGCACTGAAAACTCTGGTGCCACAATACGAGGCAACCTGTGCGGAATTCTTTTCGGTTTTGTGCCGTACACTCTCGTACGGTTGCATCTACAACTGGCCACTACAGATTGGCGAGGGTCTTCTCGGCGATGAGATTAAATGGCTGCGCAAGATACGGGAGAACGTCAAGGTCTCTGGAGATACGCAGGTGCATGAGGAACTGTTGGAAGGACATCTCTGTCTGGCCAAGGAGCTGATGTTCTTCCTCATGGCCGACTCGAAGGCACAGCTCAACGAGCTAATACACGAGCTCATCGACGACTTTCTGTTTACGGCATCACGAGAGTATCTGCATTTACGCAAGCACGGCAGTTTGCGCATGGACACGGTGGCCCCACCAGTGTGCCGTAGTCCGCACACAATTGCTGCTGCTTGTGATCTCCTCATTGCTTTGTGCCAGCACTGTGTTCCTAATATGAAGCTACTCACCAATACACTCATCGATTTCGTCTGCACGGGTAAGTCACGAAAATTGTTATCCTTCTTTTTATTCGCTTGCAGAGAATATAATCTTGTGCAAATATATGTAACGCATTAAAGGAGGCTTACAAGCATAATTTTTTTAAATGTATATTTAGATACGGATCCGTTGCGCGAATGGGATTATCTGCCGCCAGTGGGCGCCAGGCCAACCAAAGGTTTCTGTGGATTGAAAAATGCTGGCGCTACCTGTTACATGAACTCCGTGCTGCAACAGCTTTACATGGTGCCAGCTGTGCGTGTGGGCATCCTTAAAGCGCATGGCGCCGCCACCAACGACAATGAGGACTTTAGTGGCGATTCGGATCTCGTCGGTGGCAGTCTTGGGCCATCGTTCTTTGCCGGACCCTCAACCATGCCCACACTCTCGTCAACATCATCTTCAGCGTCGGCTTCCAATGATGATGGTGCAGATGTGCGCAAGAACTATCACGTCATCATCTTGAAGCATGTGCAGGCCATATTTGCTCATCTGGGCCACAGTGCGCTGCAGTTTTATGTGCCACGAGGACTCTGGACGCACTTTAAGTGAGTAAAAAATTAAATGTAGTTAAGATTGTTTAACAGTAATTAATAACTATTTACAAAACAGATTGCAAGGTGAGCCTGTGAATCTGCGTGAACAACAGGATGCCGTTGAGTTCTTTATGTCGCTGTTCGAGAGTCTCGATGAGGGACTGAAGGCACTCGGCTACACTCAGCTGATGAATGCAACGTTGGGCGGCTCTTTTAGCGATCAAAAGATTTGCCAGGAGTGCCCACATCGCTATTCCAAAGAGGAACCATTTAGCGTATTTAGTGTTGATATTAGGAATCATAGCTCATTAACCGAATCTCTGGAGCAGTATGTCAAAGGGGAGCTGCTCGAGGGAGCTGATGCATACCATTGTGATAAATGTGATAAAAAAGTAAGTAGACTGCACACTGCACACTACAAATGTATGCTCAATAGAATATATCTCTACAGGTAGTTACCATTAAGCGGCTATGTGTCAAGAAGCTGCCGCCCGTGTTAGCCATACAATTGAAGCGCTTTGAATACGACTACGAGCGCGTTTGTGCGATTAAGTTTAATGATTATTTTGAATTTCCTCGTATCCTGGATATGGAGCCCTACACAGGTGAGAAGGATAAGCATTAGTTATAATCCTCTGCACCACTAAATATATTAACTTTTAATAAGCATATACATTTTGTTACAAATTAAATGCTTATTTAAAGCAGGGAATCAAACCGAAACAAATATAGTTTACGGTTTCGGTTCCGGTACGTCCCGAAATAACTATATCGGTAAAAGGTTCTATTTCAATTTTTTTTAAAATTTCAGTTTAAAATTTTAAAATGTCGTTTTATAGTAAATATGACATCGAAATAAACAGACCTAGAGCAAAAAACATTTTTATTGAACGAATTTAAAAATATTTGAATACAGAAAGTATTATCATGATCAAAATAACATTCCGCTTAAAAATCGGTCCAGTTTTGATCAAGTTATGACAGTTTGAATTTGGTCTGACTTCGGACTTAGCCACTTTACATGTCAAAATTTTTGTCCAATTCTTCATGATTTTTTACAAGAAAATGAACGGTCTCAGAATCAAGTTTAAAGTGTTGTTTTATACTAATTACGATATAAGGAGTTGATTAAAAGTGAAAACTTGAGATTTAAAATTTTGAAATTTCGAAATTTCAAAGGGGGGAGCCTTAGCATCGAAATCAATATCTAGTAGAATCTAGAGGAAAATTTTTTTTTTTAAAGAATTTAATAAAATTTAAATGTAGAATGAATTTAAATGGCAAATAATGATTAAAATGACATTCCGCTTGAAAATCGGTTCAGTTTTGATCAAGTTATGACAGTTTGAAGTTGGTCTGACTTCGGACTTAGCCACTTTACAAGTCAAAATTTTTGTCCAATTCTTCATGATTTTTTACAAAAAAATGAAAGGTCTCAGAATCAAGTTTAAAGTGTTGTTTTATACTAATTACGATATAAGGAGTTGATTAAAAGTGAAAACTTGAGATTTAAAATTTTGAATTTTCGAAATTTCAAAGGGGGGACCCTTAGCATCGAAATCGAATCTTGGTCGAAAATAATAAAATTTTCTAACTGAACAAAATTTGAATGCAGAATGAATTAAAAGGCCAAATCATGATTAAAATGACATTCCGCTTGAAAATTGGTTCAGTTTTGACCAAGTTATGACAGTTTGAAGTTGGTCAGACTGCGGACTTAGCCACTTTACAAGTCAAAATTCTTGTCCAATTTCACATGATTTTTTACAAAAAATAGAAAGGTCTCAGAATCAAGTTTAAAGTGTTGTTCTATACTTATTACGATATAAGGAGTTGATTAAAAGTGAAAAC
Source organism: Drosophila innubila (assembly GCF_004354385.1). Classification (NCBI taxonomy): domain Eukaryota; kingdom Metazoa; phylum Arthropoda; class Insecta; order Diptera; family Drosophilidae; genus Drosophila; species Drosophila innubila. The sequence goes on along the minus strand of NW_022995380.1, from coordinate 21,458,859 downwards.
TTGAGATTTAAAAGTTTGAATTTTTGAAATTTCAAAGGGGGGACCCTTAGCATCGAAATCAATATCTAGTAGAATCTAGAGGAAAATATTTTTTTTTTAAGAATTTAATAAAATTTAAATGCAGAATGAATTAAAATGCCAAGTTATGAATAATATGACATTCCGCTTAAAAATCGGTTCAGTTTTGATCAAGTTATGACAGTTTGAAGTTGGTCAGACTGCGGACTTAGCCACTTTACAAGTCAAAATTCTTGTCCAATTTCACATGATTTTTTACAAAAAATAGAAAGGTCTCAGAATCAAGTTTAAAGTGTTGTTTTATACTTATTACGATATAAGGAGTTGATTAAAAGTGAAAACTTGAGATTTAAAATTTTGAATTTTTGAAATTTCAAAGGGGGGACCCTTAGCATCGAAATCAATATCTAGTAGAATCTAGAGAAAAATATTTTTTTTTAAGAATTAAATAAAATTTAAATGCAGAATGAATTAAAATGCCAAGTTATGAATAAAATGACATTCCGCTTAAAATTCGGTTCAGTTTTGATCAAGTTATGACAGTTTGAAGTTGGTCAGACTGCGGACTTAGCCACTTTACAAGTCAAAATTCTTGTCCAATTTCACATGATTTTTTACAAAAAATAGAAAGGTCTCAGAATCAAGTTTAAAGTGTTGTTTTATACTTATTACGATATAAGGAGTTGATTAAAAGTGAAAACTTGAGATTTAAAATTTTGAATTTTTGAAATTTCAAAGGGGGGACCCTTAGCATCGAAATCAATATCTAGTAGAATCTAGAGAAAAATATTTTTTTTTTAAGAATTAAATAAAATTTAAATGCAGAATGAATTAAAATGCCAAGTTATGAATAAAATGACATTCCGCTTAAAAATCGGTTCAGTTTTGATCAATTTATGACAGTTTGAAGTTGGTCAGACTGCGGACTTAGCCACTTTACAAGTCAAAATTCTTGTCCAATTTCACATGATTTTTTACAAAAAATAGAAAGGTCTCAGAATCAAGTTTAAAGTGTTGTGTTATACTTATTACGATATAGGGAGTTGATTAAAAGTGAAAACTTGAGATTTAAAATTTTGAATTTTTGAAATTTCAAAGGGGGGACCCTTAGCATCGAAATCAATATCTAGTAGAATCTAGAGGAAAATTTTTTTTTTTTAAAGAATTTAATAAAATTTAAATGTAGAATGAATTAAAATGGCAAATAATGATTAAAATGACATTCCGCTTGAAAATCGGTTCAGTTTTAATCAAGTTATGACAGTTTAAAGTTGGTTAGACTGCGAATTTAAGAACAAAGGTCTCACGGCTCCGGTACCGGTTCCGGTGTTATTCCCTGATTTAAAGTCATTTAGTTAAATTGAGCTGTAGCTGTTCCATATTTCTTTTTTTTGTTACTAATTGGTGCATGTTTCTTTGTAGTTTCTGGCCTAGCTAAGCTAGAGGGTGAAGTTGTTGAAGTGGGTGATAATTGTCAAACAAGTGTTGAAACAACAAAATATGAGCTGACCGGCATTGTGGTCCACAGCGGGCAGGCATCCGGTGGCCACTACTTCAGCTACATAGTATCCAAGTAAGCAATTCAATATTATCGATAATGCAGACATAACATATTTTAATTATAATAATCTCTTGAAGAAATCCAACGAATGGCAAATGCCAATGGTATAAGTTTGATGATGGCGAAGTAACTGAATGTAAAATGCATGAAGATGAGGAAATGAAGGCTCAGTGCTTTGGCGGCGACTATATGGGCGAGATCTATGACAACAATCTAAAGCGTATGCAATATCGGCGTCAAAAGCGTTGGTGGAATGCATACATGTTGTTCTATACGCGCTGTGATCAAAACCCAACACAATTTGATGCTAGCGTCGAGCAATTGTCGCTGACTGAAAGCCGAAATGTAGTGCTGCCCTTACCAAAGCCAATTGAACGCAGTGTTAGGTGCGTATACAACTTATCCTATTATGTTATCCTATTTTAATTATCTATGGTTCTATTTATTATTGCAGACATCAAAATATACGCTTTCTGCACTCGCGTAGCATTTTCTCAGTCGAGTTCTTCAATTTCATTAAGAAGCTGGTCAGCTGCAGCATTCCATCGACGCGCAGCGATAAAATTGTGAGTGCTAAATTTAAAAACACCAAGCGAATCTATTTTAATTGAAAACTATTCCGTTCAGACACCTGCCGCGGAAGAGCTTTCCCTGCTGGGTGTTCAGTTAGCCTCGCAGTTTCTGTTCCACACTGGATTCCGCACAAAGAAAACTTTGCGAGGTCCTGTCATCGAATGGTGAGTAGAAAAAATGTTTGTCAATGTGATTAAAAAAGGACAACATTTATTTTAAAAAATTTCAAGTTAATTTCTTTTGAGCTACGTCTGAAATAAAAATAAGGTTAATAATGCTCTATTATATACGAAAGACATATTCCATGACAATCTAAAGTACCTACCCGAAGAGACTGTTCCATAGATATTCTTATATAGACGCGTACTGTTTAAGAGCTTTTATGTGACATCATAAGCATCAGCTTCCTCCAAAAATGAGGATCATCTCGTCTGAGATAGTTGTTGTATTTCATGAACGACTTGAATTCATTGTCAAGGTTATCAATATCTACTCCTGGGTATAATATGATTACCAAGCTCTTATGTATATCAACCGACGTGGCTCTAATGGCCGTTCTGAGCTCAAATCGACCCCATGTCGACTGGACGAAATGGTTGGTCATCAATATAATGGTTATTCTAGATTCTGCAATTGATTTTAATATGCATTCCGAAATGCATTCTCCTATCAACCAATCGCGATGGTAGAAGCATAGTTTATACTTCCGAGTTCCGTTCTCTAGCTTTTCAACGTAATTCTCTACGAGTTCCAAGTCCAAATGGCAATAGGCAACAAATGCATCGTATTTCGACAAGTCCTCAATAGCAAGTTCCTTTCCGCAAATCCCGCCATGAAAGCAGATCTTAAGTATATACAATTTATAATTAAGAAAGCTCCACTTGGTCATAATGATCGCAAAAAATAATACAGTAATAAGCTGTTGTAAGCTGATTTGATACTGAGGTACTGATTAGCATTTCGATTGAGATATGTATTTTATAAACTTTGTTGCTATACTCGGAGATTGGCGAGAGTGATAAGCAATAAGAAACACTTAGAAAAATCTTTGGTGTCGAATTAATAATGAAATCTAAAATTCATCTGTAGTTACATTAGTTACGGCAGGTTTGTTTGTGTTTGTATGATTTTAATTGTGTTAACGTTCAAGGATATTCAAGGACTTGGGGTCCGGGCATCTTACGTGAGAATCTTACGTGTTTTTCAATTTATCTAAATTTATTGAATTTTTATTGCAGGTATGACACGCTTTCACATCACATACGTTCCTCCTCGCTGGTGCGCAAGTGGTTTGCGAACCATGCGCTGCTCTCGCCTCCATCGCGCCTGGGCGAGTATATATTGATGGCGCCCTCGCCAGAGGTGCGTGCTGTGTTTGTAAAGCTGGTTGTGTTCTTTTGCCACTTTGCAATCAATGATGAACCGCTTGTCGGCTATGAAGGCAGCAATCTATGCGAGCAGGTACTCATCAGTGTGCTGCGCCTGCTCAAATCAGAGGCTGCTGACTATGGAAAGCATTTACCGCACTACTTTAGCCTATTCAGCATGTACGTAGGTCTAGGCACACGCGAAAAGCAACAGCTACTTAAGGTATTTACTCAGTTGAAATGTTCTTCTTGAATTGTGTTTATAATTGGTACTATTTTTCAGTTGAATGTGCCAGTGCAATTTATGCAGGTGGCCATGGATGATGGACCGGGACCGTCGATTAAATATCAGTATCCTGAGTTTAGTAAACTGCATCAAGTGGTGTCTCATCTGGTGCGCTGCAGCGATGTGAGCGACAAGTGCCAGAGTTCCAATCAGAATGCACGACCAATGCCCAATCCACACAAGGATCCGAGCATTTCCCAGGAGGAATTAACCCCACTGTCTAGCGAGTGCATGGACATTCTTTTCAATCGCACCGGGTAAGCAAATAATTGTCATGGTTTATGAAAACTGAAAAATAATTATCTGGATAAGTGAAAAAAATCCCATATATACTTTTTATTAGATAAATATTTTTGATCAATATGAATACATTTTATTTTTAAAGAAATTAATTTAAATTCCATTTCAAGAACCGAAGAAATAATATTTGCATTAAATATTTTAAAAAAACTTTTTGAAAAAACAAATTTTTTATTAAAATATTTTAATTGAATTATTTTATAAATTATTAGATTCATGTAAATTATATTTAGATAATAATAGAAAATATTTGAGTATGTCAACTGATTAACTATCTTTATTTGCAGTTATATTAAAAAGGTGATCGAGGACACGAACGTGGGCGATGAGGGATTAAAACTTCTGCAATATTGCAGCTGGGAGAATCCGCACTTCTCGCGTGCGGTGCTGACTGAATTGCTGTGGCAATGTGGCTTCGCTTACTGCCATGACATGCGACATCATACAGACCTGCTATTGAACATCCTGTTGCTTGAAGATTCTTGGCAACATCATCGCATACACAATGCACTCAATGGTGTTGCGGAGGAGCGTGAGGGATTATTGGATACGATACAGCGGGCCAAGACGCATTATCAGAAGCGCGCTTATCAGATAATCAAATGTCTGACGCATCTGTTCCACAAGTCACCGATTGCGCTGCAAATGCTTAATACCAATCCAACCATCAGTCGTCACTGGAGCATTGCTGTTGAGTGGCTGCAGGATGAGCTGGAACGGCAACGTGGCATTGGCTGCCAGTATAACTCGTACTCATGGTCCCCGCCGGCACAGAGCAATGACAACACCAATGGTTATATGCTAGAGCGTTCGCAATCGGCTAAGAACACTTGGTCCATGGCTTATGAACTGTGCCCGGAGGAGGTGAGCGAGAAAGCAACGACGGTGCCTATAATACAAATTTATACCTAAAATCCACCTTATGCTAACCTTTATTATTAATGGCTTTCAGGATCAGGAGGAAAACAACGAATCCGACTTGGAATCCAATGATGACAACAAACAGGAGCAACAGCAGCAAAAACAAGCACAGCAGCCACCAGGCACAGATGCCATTGAGCAACCGCAGCAGGATCAGCAGCCGGATAACAAGACGGTCAACTATTCTGGATTAACTACGATCCCAACAATTGGCGGCTGGCCAAGCCCAGCTGCGGCTCCGACTCCAAGCTCGACTCCGGTTCAGGCTCTGACTTCGGCCTCAACGGACGGCAATGGCATACCACGTTTGTCGCGTCAGCTGTTTAGCGCCTACACGTCCACGGGTGGTGTAATCCCGACGGGAAATGTTGCTCCGCCAAGCGGTAGCGGTAGTGGCGGCGGTGGCAGCGGCAGCGGTGCCAACAGCGAGACAGAGAGCAGCGCTCAGGAGACAGGAAACGCTGAGACCAACATAAATGGTCTTACCAATAGCTTGGATCACATGAAAGTTTCAATGGAAAAGGTAATTAAGAAAGCAAATTGAGAACTTAAAGGGTTTTAGGGTAGCTCAGTTGTAGTTGTCCTGGTTTAGTGTCCTGCCTTGCCATTAACAAAACAAAACAAGACATACAAAACAGACCTTATACACCACAAGCCACAACATGGTAACTTTGTTCTAATTCTTTCTCTATTTCAAACTATCCAAATGATTTCTTTTCGATGTTTTCGCTGTTTCGTTTTGTTGTCCTTCCTTCCTTCCTTCCTTTCTGACAATCTGTGTGCAGGGCAGCCGAAATCGTGTCAACCGTGGAGGTAAATTGCCGCCGGCAGCGGAGCTGCTAATGCCGCCACTGCAACAACTACAATCACAACAACAACAACTACAGAAACCGCAACAACTACAGCAACAACAACAGTCACATCAACAGAAACATCAACTACAGCTTCAACTACAACCAAAACAACAACAACAACTACAGCAGAAGCAACAACAACAGCAACAACAACAACAGCAACAGCAAAAACAACAACAGCAACAACAACAACGTGGTGATATTAGCAACAGTTCCACCAGCCGCTTAATTTGATTTGCCGCCAAGTTAGTTAGAGTTGTTCATTTAATGCTTTGAACCGCCCACAATTGTTTGTTCCTTAATTTTTATTATTTGTATATTTAACTTATTTTTTGTTTGTCAACAAAATGAACTCACCTCGAGCTATAGATAATTTGTATGTATCCATAAATCTGTATGCCTGATAACAGGGACTAGCTGACGTTTTCCTGGCTTTTGTTCAGCTAAATGCTTTATTGATTCAGGCACAACATACACACACACTTACATCTGTACATACGCTTAAATACACACACACACACATCTGCACACGTAGTAATTTCTGCTTAATTGATATCCTGACGCCCATAAAGTGTTTACACTTATTCCTGCCACATTTTGTATCGTTTCTTAGCTAATGTGAAATTGGTTTCCACTTTGATTTTTGTATTTTCACAGCAGTCAGAGAACAGGAAAGAGCGAAGAAGGCCAATGAAAAATAAGAGTGTGTTTGAAAAAAAAGTTAGCGCAGCGAAAACCGCGGAAGTGGCAACAATAACAGAGGCAACAACTACAACAACTTCCACAATAGCAGTAACAGCGTCTAGCGCAACAACAACAACAGCTGCAGAAACAACAGCCACAACTGTAACAACAACAACAGAGACAACATCTGAAATAATAACGACAGCAGCAACAACCACAATAACAACACCGGTAACCAATGCAACAACCACAACAACACCAGCTGCAACAACATCGGGAGCGGCTGAACTCAACTCAATAATTGAGAAAAACGTTATTTAAAATTCATAGAAACAAACAAAAAGTTTTTTTTTAATAAAAAAAATACTAATCGCAACAATAACAACAACATGAACAAATAACTTATGAGCATTCATCTCGTGACGCTCGGAAATGTTTCGGCTGGGTTTTAATGGGGGCAAAAGCGTTGTAAAGAAAAACAAAACATAAAAACAAACCGAGACTTAAATGCTAGTAGTTATTAACAATCGAAATAAACAAAAAAAAAAAGGTACACAAAGAATAAATACGAAATAAAAAGAAACGATATGTAGACGAGGTCATACAGAAGAAAGAAATAGAAAACAAACTAGAAAGATAAAGGAAGGGTATGTACCACAGATAAAGGTGTTTAAATAGTTATTGTACTTTATACCTTATTACCTAAACAAATTACATACACACAAACTCACTCAAACATACACACACAAATACTATGATGGTTTAAGTTGCATGTTAAATGTACGATGTAATTGTATTTATATAGTATATATAAATAAGATGTAATACGCATTGGAAGCGAGCAATCGAAACATTAACTGAATCAAATGAAATCAACAACAACACTAACACAATACTACATACATACACCCAAATATAAATAAAAGAAACATACTTAGGAAACAATATATATATATATATATATATATATATATTTGGCTGTCTGACACAGCTGAACAATTTCTGATTAAGGCAAGCAAAACCAAATTACATCTTCAGTACTCATCATGCCACAAGTGTCGACCTCGCCCCTGTGAAGCGTTTCCTATAACTAATTTTTCAACTGCGAATCAACTGAAATTAATTAATTGAATGATAAATCAAAAAACAAAAACGAAAAAATTTAATAAAACAGTATAAAACGCCAGAGAAGATAGGACAAATGTGGACTAATAAAAAACAAAAAATATATAAAAGAAATAAAGTAAACTTGATTATGTTTATACTAAGTACATATATATATATATATACATATATTTTTAATTATTTAGTGTTTTTTGTATTAAGTGAAATTTGTTAAACATTTATTAAATTATTATGTTTTAAGTTGCAAAATAAACGCGAAATGTAAGCAAAGCAAATCAAATTCTTAATCATTTGTTTTTTCACAATAGATAATTCTAAAAGATACCAATCAAAAATCATATTTCATAATTAAATATGAAACTGTATTTTTATTTACATACTTTGATATGTATCACTGTGAAGTAAATACAAACAAGGCAAAGAAACAATACATTAATTAAACGACAAAAACATAAACAATTAATAAATCAAAACTAATATTTTTTTTCAACTTTATTCATTGATTCTGGCAAATGAAATAATTTTCATTCATTATAAAAGAAAAACCCGCTTTTAATGTCAAAGGACAAGACAACAATGCTCCATTGAATGGAATTCTTTACGCTTAAATCTAATAAATGCACGCGTTAAAGCTTAAAACTGATCAAAGACATAGATACACAGAAATAGAAGAACATAAACATTCTGTGGCTAAATGCAACAATTCCCTGGTATGCAATCAAATGAAAATGCAAATGATTTAGTTCGACACATCCTCATCAACGAAGGTAATGACTGCTGCTCCCTTGGCCACGTTATCGCCCTCGGCACCGCCAATCGTTTTAATGGTTGCATCTTTAGGTGCCTTCAGAATGTGCTCCATTTTCATAGCTAAGAAGTGAAGGAAAGATTATAATGATATTCTAATTTGTATATTTAGAAACATACCAATAAGCACGGCTAGACTGTCGCCCTTCTTGACTTTATCGCCAGGCTTAACCAGCACCTTCTCCAAGACACCTGGCATAGGTGCTACGACCCTAGAGCCTCCACTGCCAAGCTGATCAGCCTGGGCGCTTAAGAACTTTGGTTGAACTAGCTCAAAGTCCAGTTTGCCGTTCTATTTAAGCAATTTAAGAGAACATTTCATTTTGTATAATTGTAAATTGGGAATTGAAAATTTACCTCGAGGAACAGCGTCACATTTGCGCCATCAATGTTGGCATTATACGTGGAGATGTGGTTATCAATATTGGCGCGGATTTTTAGACGTTCTCCGTCCTGCACACGCTCGGCTTTAATGACCTGCCAGGCGCCTCCATCTACGCGGATTTCGATGTCGCCATTATCGTATTTGACTTCCACGGCATAAACTAAATAAAGAAAATATATATAACAAGATGTCGCTGTAATCCTTTAAAGCTGACCTACCCTTATCATGTGCTTTCAAATTGTATTTGCGTATTAAAGCGTAATTGAGACGCACATTTGGCGTGCTGGCAAATGGATCCTGATTATTGTTGGCATTGCTGCTGGCAGCCTGCAACTCATTGAAGATCAACGAGAGGGCAGCTTGGCTCAGTTGCTGTTGCTCGACAACAATTGGTGGGAAGAGCGTATCAAAGTGTTGATCGATGAAGCCAGTGTGCACATTGGCAAGCTGGAATTCTGGATGCGAAGCCAGGTCGATCAAGAAGTTGATGTTTGTCTCCAAACCAGAAATCTGTAGACACATGAAGAATCGATTAATGAAACAATTGAATAAAATGGTATTGAAGTATACAAAATACTAACATGATATTCCCCCAAGCGTGCAATCAACGAGTTTAAGGCCTGAGTGCGGTTTTCGCCCCAGACAACCAGCTTTGCAATCATTGGATCGTAGTGAACTGAAACCTCATCTCCTTCACGCACTCCGGTCTCTACACGTACATTCGCACTGGGTTTGGGGGTGCTCAGGTAACGGAGAGGACCAGCTCCGGGCAGAAATCCTCCACGAGGATTCTCAGCATAGATGCGTGCCTCAAAGGCGTGGCCGCGACGCGTAATCTGGGCTTGCGTCAAGGGCAGAGGCTCACCAGCGGCAATGCGAATCTGCCACTCGACCAGATCAGTACCTGTTATCATCTCGGATATGGGATGCTCGACCTGCAGGCGCGTGTTCATTTCCATGAAGTGGAAGGAGAGGTCCTCTTTGTCCAGGATAAACTCAACAGTGCCGGCGCCCACATAACCAACCGCCTTGGCAGCGCGTACGGCAGCTTCGCCCAGTTCACGACGCAGTTCCTCCGACAAGCCAGGCTGAAAACAAGAGTATTCAAGTAAACTTGGATTGATTACATAGTATAAATTAAAATTACCGCAGGTGCTTCTTCGATAATCTTCTGATGGCGCCGCTGAACGGAGCAATCGCGTTCCCACAGATAGACAGCATCGCCGTACTGATCCGCAAACACTTGAACCTCCACGTGACGAGGTGAACGCACGTAGCGCTCGAGCAACACTGAGCTATCCCCAAAGGCCTTCTGGGATTCGGTGCGGGCCGAGTTCAATGCTGTGAGGAAATCCTCCGGTTTCTCTGCAATCCTCATGCCCTTGCCGCCCCCACCGCGCACAGCTTTGATCATGAGAGGAAAGCCAATTTTGGCGGCTTCAGCTTGTAGACAAGAGTCCGACTGATCATCGCCGTGATAGCCATTAATGATAGGTACTCCGGCAGCGGCCATAATGGCCTTGCTGGTGCTCTTGATGCCCATGTCACGTATGGCCGAACTGGGTGGACCCATAAATATAACACCTTCACGCTGGCATAGCTCAGCAAATTCCACGGATTCTGAGAGAAAGCCGTAACCGGGATGAATTGCCTGTGCGCCGGACTTCTTGGCAATCTCTAGAATGCGATCTCCCCGCAAATAGGAAGCTGCCTCGCCAACGCGATAAGCCTCGTCGGCCAACTCCGTGTGCAGACTGTGCTCATCCGGATCCGAGTACACGGCCACTGTGCGCACTCCCAGTTTGCGAGCAGTTTTTATAACACGGCATGCAATTTCGCCGCGATTGGAAATTAGAATTTTATTGATAGGCTGCACTTTCGGCGTGGCCTTTGTAGCCAAACACCTGGAAACGACCGAAATGTTTATGTAACAGGTGTGTCCAGAAACTGCTTCCAGTATTTCTCATAGTTTTAATTTATTTTTAGCGTATTCATTACCTGGCACCATTTCCCAAATGTTGCAACAATCTCGTATACATTTGTCCAGTGTTTATTGTAAATATTTAATAATAAAAACTACTTGTCCGCTGGACACTTTGGCACAAGTGGGAGACACTGTTTTCGTCCAAAAGCTTACCACCCGGTCCAAAGGTTGCCACCCTGGAAGTTTTTGTTAGAATTTGGCCGAGATTTTGATATATTTTTTAGAATTAAATTTGTGACTTCGCTCCCATTGGGGTGATGAACTTTAAACCTTCATTAAAATGTTTTCCTTAATTTTAACTAATTTCGAATTTTAAATTTTCATCATATAATTAATTTATTATAAAGTTTAACTACATGCACTATAACATGTAAAATAACCTTGGCGAGAAATTTAAACGCATTTATTTTTAGTCCATTTAGCAAATAATTAATAATTTCATTAGAATTTTGAATTTGAAATTAAGATTTTAACTAGAATTTTGCAATTTGAGCAGAATAAGGGAATGGAGCTTATTTCGAGATCCAAGCCTGCCCACCCGTTTTTTGTAGCGACATGACTATTAAAACAAGTTGGCAGCACTGTATGACCGGCATAAATTTTGTTTTTCGCAGTAATTTTACAAATAATAACAATTTAAACTTTGGACCACCTGAAATAAGTACTGAGTTTGAGGAGAATTTTAGGTTTGGCATAAAATTCAAGCAGCTGTGCGTATTTGGTTATTTTGAAATTCTCATATACACATGTTGCTCCCAATAGGGCTTCATTGAAAGCGTCTCCACCGAGATTGAATCATGGAAAAGCGGGTCACTGTGCTGCTCCCCAATGGTCGGCGTCAGAATGTCAACGTTAAGCCCGACATGACATTGCTAGAGGTGCTGGAGACGGCGAGCGCAAAGCATGGCTTCGACAGCGACGAGCATTGCCTGAAATTCCACAACAAAGATGTTAGTCTCGCCCAGCAGTTTCGCTTTAGCGGGCTGCCCAATAACTGTGTGCTGGAAATGGAGCCAACGGAGAAACGGCGAACAGTGACCAATGTTGTTGTATGCATTCAGTTAAATGACGGCACCCGCGAGCAAGGCGAATTTTTGCCTAGCAGCACGGTGTGGCATGTTGTCCAGGAATTATGTATGACGCAATTGGAGGCCTTCGAGAGTCCTGTCATCATTTACATGCGTAGCGAGGTGATTGGTGTGCAGCAGATGCAGAACACGACGCTTAAATCATTGGGCATACTCGAGGGACGCGCCATGATGCGACTGATCGACAAGAAGCCAGAGGACCTCAAAAGGCAGGCCAATGTCTACAAGCCGGCCGAGGTGAAGCCCAAAGCAGACAACGATGACGATCAGCCCAGCACTTGCCGCTCGGCCATTGGTGCGGCTGGTAGTGGCGGCGGCGGCGGTTTTGCATTGACCAGTGACATGGTTAAGTCATTAAAGCGTACTGCACCCGAGGAGAGCTCTACCAAAGACGCAGCTGCTGATGCCGAAGCGCAGACGCCTAAAGATGAGCCTGCAAAGCCCAAATATGACTGGGGTAGTGGGTCTGGTTACTCATTACATCATCGAAACCAGGAGGAGCAGTTCGAAGATACGGCTGATGAGAATCCTGGTAAGGCACCACCGGTGGTAAATGTGATTGGACCGCGAAATGCTGTACTTTTCTCACTGGACGCTGCTAACAGGAATAACGATGACTTGCCCGATTCCTTTTTCGATCTGACTGTTAACGATCTGAAGATGGTGCTGCGGGATCTTAAGCGTACCGCCTCGGGCAATGAGGATGCACCGCTGCTTACGTCCAACCTGCGCGAACTGGAGCGCCAGAAAGCCATGCTGGCAAAGCTGAATCAATACAAGGACTGCGTGCTACGCATACAGTTTCCCAATCGTTATGTGTTGCAAGGAATTTTCAAGCCACACGAACCAGTCTCCAGGGTGGAGGACTTTGTGCGTGCATTCCTTGCAAATCCAAGCGAACAGTTTCATCTGTTCACCATACCACCTAAGAAGGTGTTGCCATCGAATGAGACTCTGTTGGAGCTAAATTGTGTGCCCAATGCGATGTTACACTTTACATTCGTTGAGGAGAAACTGAACGCAGAGTCTAATCGTTTTTTGCAGGAGAAATTCATGGAGCAGCTGACCTCCGAGGAGGGTGCCCTCTTTGCGGTCCAAAAGTATCGTCTCGCCAAAGCCAGCGTCAGTTCTAGTTAATAGTTATGGAATGTATGGCTTTAAGCGAACAGTTAATGTGATTTTCATAGAAATTTCGCTTTATATGAAAGCGGCCAACGTTTGTTGACGTGTTTTATTTGGATTGTCAACGGTTTGCTAGGCATGGCTTAATAAACATCTGACTGAAGCTATAAATCCATTTGGTTAGCACTAAAAATATATTATGAAAACGTCAATATCGAGTTTAGAAATTGAAAACAGATTAGATCTTACCATATTTAGTGCCAACGAGTACTGGACATGCGGTATGCCATGTTTTGAGATGTCGTTCACCATTCATGTGGAGATTATGCCAGACGAGAGCGGTTCCTTTCTGTGGCTTGACTGTGAGATTGAGTTCGGGAAACACTGTGGCACCGCCCGATTCCACATTGCTTAACTAATGAAATAATATTTTAGGCTTGATCAATGCAATTTCTAATCGAACTTACGTAGAACAAAGTTGTGGCTATGCGATTTCCTCGGCCTTCATACTGTAAAATTGAATATTAAAATAGTTTAGATCGATAAGTCACATTAAAATACTTATATAAATACATCCGCTTCGAATGCATCCAAGTGCAAGCTATAATGTCCACCGATGCCATAGTTGATCAAAGATAAATCATCGCCTCCCTTCATGCTAAAGCCCGTCATGTCTGTTAATCGTTTGTGCAGCGTCAGAGTAACTGCTTCCAGACCGTTATCCTCAAAGTTGACATTCTGTGCTGTTCGATCTTTTGATAATTCCCTCATATCCAATAGTGCTGGGATAAAGTTTAAAGATTTGTTTAAGAACCATTCGATTTCGCTATCGTAGATGGCATCGTAGTAGAGCACTGCGATAGGATCTACGCTCAGCTCCTCCATTTTCAGGGGTGCAATGCGCAGGAAAGGCGTCATCCAATTATTGTAGCGACAATGCAGATAACTTGGTCGATGAAAGCTGGCGGAACAAAGTCCTTGGATGATTGCTTTTGTTTGATAATGGTTGGAGGTTTCATCTATCCTGATACTGTTTGCTCTTTTAAGATGCTGCAATCCTCTGACGTGCTCATTCCGCTTTATAAGCACAGCTCCTAGCCACTTAAGTATATTGCTTTCATCGAAATCAAACACTTTGTAAAGAAGATTATGCCTTGAGTCGTATTTTGACAGCGATATATTAAACCAATTCTCGGCCTTTGCGTAATTTTTCTGAAACAAGTTAAATTTTGCCAATGCATAACAATCCAACATCGAGAACGCAGTGCTGAAAGAATTTAAACTTGCTTAATCAGTTGATAAATTAAAGTTAATTATAATACAAACTTTGGCTGAGAATGTCCTGCCAGTTTGCCAGCTGCCAAGTCTTTCGGTTCCAATTCATAATAATCAACCAGGAGCTCAATATAGTGACTGGCTTCCTGAAGATCTACAGTTCTTGGTAGCTCAGCGCGCATTTCCCGAGCATAGGCAATTTGGGCTGCAGGAAAAGAAATAAACTTTTTAAGTATTTTCTGTATATGATTCTCTATGATTCTCCTCTACCAGTTCCAGGCTGCTGCTCCATGTATGCCGCCCACTTAAGCCAATCCTGTCGTTGATGTCGCAGGAGCGCAAAACTATTCAATGGATTGTCGAAATAGTCATTATCGGAGCGCATTTTTAGCTCCTCAGCACGAAAGTGTGTTAGGGCTCTATAAAAGAAAAAAAACACGAGATACATTTGGTCTAGATAAAGTAAGAAAGATTTACATACCTTTTGACCAAGCTAAGTTTCTGTTTCAGCTGTTCCACGTATTCTGCCAAGTTTTTCATGAGAATATTCTCTACGCTCAATAAACTTTTTAAAGTCTCCGTCGAGGCTGAGTAGGAATCCTGTCCAAGCTGATTCCTTATGGCTTTTGCTTTTAACAAACATAACCATGTTGTTGCCAAAATTATGTATATTTTTCGCAAATTCATTTGGACTGTTTTAGTGTATGAAACTACAGAGTGTGCCAGAGCGAATGATATACATTTTATTATTATGCTTCTGGCATGCAAAATGTTTTTAGACATGCTTTAAATGGCTGTGAATATCCAATTAGTTTACAGAAATATATATACATTTTATATGGAATAGATTATTACTTTAACTTTTAGCAAACTTAAGTTCTAAAAGGAGTTAGAGCAGTTGCGAAATCCGATTCAAAAAGATCTCTAATTAAAATTAAGTATAATACACTTTTATTTAACTAAACACATTATTGACAGTTAATGTTAATTTGAATATAGTAAAACCAAATTTAAAATGACAAATTTATTTCACGTTTAATCATATTAAATAAAAGAAGTGGCATACGCTTATTGATATTCTTTTTTTTAATGTTTTATTAGTATTTTATTTTATTTTAGTTAATACCAAAAATGTATATTAATAGTTGATAGGTCATGATATGTTCAAGCATTAAAATAGAAAAAATAATTCACATGTCTCTTATCAATTGAATTTAACTTTTTGAAAACTCACATATCAGTTTAGTGTTGTAAAGTGACGTAGCATTTAAGCATATGAGAGAGACACGCAGACACGCATGCGCAAAGCCGTCGCTTTCGAAACCGAGCCATAACTCCAAAGAGGCTAGTTCGGTGTGTTGTGTCTTGGTGTTGCTTGTGTTGGTTTCGCGGGTCGGTTAGCCACAATTTCTGATTCATATTCAGTCTACATTCGTTGGCCGTTCGTTAAAGTTGCAAGTCTTACACGTCGCGCGTTTGTCAGTTTTGTGGCGTCTCGGATTTAAAACGTATTCGGTAAAGGAGACTCGCTCTAACAACAATTACAAATACCAAAACAAGATCTACATATAACTATATCTATATACACCAATATGTATATCTCATTTTCAAAATAAAATAACAAAACGTAAAACAAGAATTTGAAAAAGTGAAATATAACGAGGCCAATGGAATATTGTCAATAAATAATTGAATTAATTTTTAAGCATTTAATAAAGCAAAATGTGTCAATTTGTTAATTGATTTGAGCAGCACTCAAATTTGTGTTAATACAAATGAATTTAAAAAAATATATAAAAAATTATACATTAAACATTAAAACAGACAGACAAAATAAAAGCTTATCGAAAACAACTTTTACCTACGATTTTATCTTTACCAAGTTTTAAACACAGAGCTGCTGCACGTTGTTTCTGTTTCTGAATTTTTTTTTTCTTTTCGACTGCCGACGTTTTTTGGGTAGGTGGGCGTGGCCAAGTCAGCCCGTGTTGATAGTGACAATAGCTACGAAAACAGACCAAGACAGCTACGAAAATTATGGCGCGACAGTCGGCCGACCGAGCAAATAATTGGAAAGTGCTCGGCCCGTTACGCTTAAGAAACGCTCCATCGATTTTCATTATTAAAACAAACTAAATATCATAACAAATATGCATAAATACATAGTCATATATATTTTTTATTGATATATTAATTGATTGGCGTTACAGCGTTTACGGCCCACGCGACTGTCGATATCGGCATCGACATCGGGGTTGGCATCTGCGTTTGCGTCTTCACTTTTACTTTAAAGTTTAAACAGAAAGAGAGAGTGTTTGCTCAGCTCATTTGCGTTTTCTGTTTACCGGTTTTTCAATTTACGCGCATTTCTTGGCATGGCAATTGTTTGGCTCAGATCACTTTTGGGGTATTTTTCTTCGACATACAGGCAAGCGCAGGCAGGAAAATATAAAAAAATTATAATAGCTTAATTAAATTTAATTATGGCAACTATAACTTCCGATTCGAGGCTCATCTCTGTCGGCACGAGTCGTGCATAAAGCAATTTAATAATGCGTTTAATGCTTGTGTTTATTTTCCATTTCCATAGAAGCTTAAAAAAATTGTTTATGTTTATCCACAGCTGAAGTTTATACACACTGAATGTGTGAGTGCAAGTGTGAGTGTTAATTCAACAAGGAAATTGGCAAACGAAATTAACGTACGCTCTACGAATCCGAACAAATAACCGAATACCCAGCTACTCTCTACGAAATTAATCAAAATAAAAAGTGTGAAAAAAGTGGAAAATGAATTTCTTTGTTATTGGATTTCTCATCATGCAGGCGGCAAGTGAGTAAAGTGCATTTTGTTTTCATTTTGTTGTCGTTTTCGCTTTTCACAGGTGTCGGTTGAGTTTAACTCAATTCGAATAATTGCCAATTAATTGTTTTGATTTATTGTTAAAATTTTAATGCAAATTAACATACATTACTGCACTTGGTTTAACTTACTTACATATTACATATTTTCAAATTATATTCATGTAATTAAATCGTATTAAACAAGTTTCATATCTTTTCGACATCAAGTTTGTGTCTTAAGTCTTTCGTTTTGAGCTGTCTTGTCACGCATTATATAAGTTATTAAACAGCTTGCCACAGAGTCTGCCACACATTTCGTTAGTAAACCACAGCACATAAATTCTTTTTGCATCATAACCAAACTTGTGTATTTGCTTAGAAGAAGAAGAAGACGCTGTTGGCCATAAAAAAATAGCGTTTAAATATTAATACAATTATAAAGATGATTAAACTGGTTTTGCATTACCTGTATGCCATGTAATTGGAGGTAATTCAATTGAGATGAGCTGCAAAATTGAATTTATGTCAACTGCCACTTCAGCAGGTGAGCTGCCATGCAGGTGGGCGGGAGATGGGGGGCGATGGCAGGTCTACAACTGCGCGCCAAAAACTGTTTGTGGCAAGAAGGAAAAACCGTGGAGTTCTTCGAGTTTTCGATTTAACTATTGTATTTAACTGTTGCCAACTCGCTGTAACACTTTTGATGCAGCCAATCGATGTTTACTAGTTACTGGTTTTACATTGCTGATACCCTGTAATCAAGAGAACTTTCAACAGCAGCTGAAACAAGTTGTTCTACATTCATTTATCAATTGATTTCTATTGAGTCGTGTATATGTCAATTATTATTTTGTTTATGCAAAGTTATATTAATATATATACATATATTTATGCTTATATATGAAAGATTCAAGTATATTACAGATCAAGGACACTTTGTAGCTAAAAATACAGTATCTTCAAGTCGATTGTACTTCAAAGTATTCTAACACATGTTGTTGTTTTAAATTATTTTGTTTTTGCATTGTCTTTGTGTTTGCCTCTTGCGCTTAACCCGATTATTTGGCTAGCTTCTGTCGGTTTGGGGGTATGCATTAATATTTTAGCTCTGCGGTTTCTCAATGCAAACGAGCTTGAGCATTTAAAACCTTGCTAATGTACACGTAACTCGTAGCTGAAAAATAGAAACAAACCTGATATTTTTTTTGGATAGTGCTATTAGCAATGACTTGCAAGAAATTATGTTGAAAAGCTTTGTTTTGTTCTAAGTGCAGAGCAATCAAGCTGAAACTGATAGAATCGTATTTTAGAGGGTTTTGGTCATTAAATTGAGACACATGTAATTTTCGATAACAACTTGAGAGGCAACTGTGAAGTGTGTTTGAAGAATACGTGAAGAGTGCCCAGCTAAGTCATTTATTTGCATCCATGGCCGCAATTTGGCAGGTGTTACGATAACATCGGTTTTCTTGGCCATTGAATTGAGCCATATTAATCAATTCGCATGCAAATTTAAATACAAACTTATTTAGTTTAACCTTCACACTGCAATTTGGCGTAAAGTGTTTCAGTCTGAAGTATAACAAATCAAATCTAGGCACACAGATCATCGCACACATCGTCATTGAGTTTGTCTTTATTATGGACATTCTGTCTAGCATACGCCCAGTTCACCCGAAAATCGGTCAAGTTCAGCTTCAAGATGGGCAAGTAGATCAACACCAGCATCATTCGGTGTTAATTGCCACTCGACTCGGCTTTCGGCCCTGTTTGATATTATGGTCAACGCGAGAAGAGCGTCAAAAAATCTGCATAAGCCGAAATGCTTCATTTGCATACTACTTGAAATATGTCTTCTCTCATTTAGACTTTTCTCTTATTTTTGGCCAAGAACATGGCCAGTTATTCCCATGACCCAAAGCTGTGTGTGGTCAGTATATAGTACTGATGATGGCTTCATAGAGTCAATCTACGATAATGATTCATCAATTCCAAGCCAATAAAATTATTGAGATGCCTCTCAAGTCGGCTTCGTTTGGCTTCGCATTTTTTTTTTCTCTTCTGCTTTGTGATGCTGACCAATCTTTTGTTTTGTGGTCAATGACGCAGCGCTTTGGAATTGTTTCTTTCTCTCTGACTGAATGTGTGTGGGTATGTGTATAGCTTATTTTTATATAACCCACATTTTGGCAGACCGCTTTATGCAACTTCTTAGTACAAAAATTCCAAAAAAAATGAGGTAAATACAAAAAAAACTCTACTAAAGGGCTTGCAGCTTTTGTTGTTGCCGTTGTTGAAGTTATTTATGTTGGCACTTGTGGCAGACACGGACGCGACTGAGTGTCCAATAATGCGCATACGCCCTGTCACACTGACAGGCAAATACGAAATGACTTTCAAACAGCAATTAGCAGTTTCACTATTAAGTTTTTTTAAAATTATATTTGCCCGAATGCCAGATGCAACAAGCCCGGCTTAGCCCTTGTGCAGCAAAAGAAACTTGCAACTTGTAAATTGCATTGTCATATTGATGACTCTCACAAGGAAAAAGGCTGCCATTAAGTGGCCAATTTGCAAAGTGAAAGGCTACAAACAGCAGACCCAATGTGCTGGCTTATTTCTTATAATATCTTACTTTCCAGCTTTAATCCCAATTTGATCTCATTTTGTAAGCAACCGTCGCACTTTGTAAACAATTAACCATAAATTAAAGCATAATTATCGCATCTTCACAGCCATCACACATAAATACAACTAGTCCACATAAATAACTAGCATGTGACTATTGTTTTGGGTCTTGCAAAGATTTTAGTATGTTAGTAAGTCTCTTGTAGGCTTGCGGCAACTTTGGCCCGCTCACGCAACCCGCTCGCTCACGTAAGACCTTCAAAGGTCACGCACGCCGACTTCAAAATCTTCTCCAGCTCCAACTCCGACTCCGTCCCGACTCCGAGTCTGATTCCAGCTGCGTTTGACTCTTGACTTGGTTTCCGAGACAGCTGATGCAGACTCATTTGTTAGCCCGGGCGCTGCATTGCTTCTGGGCGTCTTTGTTGCCTATTATCATGATTATTTTCGTTATTGTTGTTGTTTGCTGTGGCATTTTTATTACCCTAACGCGAGAGTTGTACCTTTTCCTCATTAAGTTGGCAATCTAATGAAAAGATTATTTGCTGCTTCTTCAATCTTTGCACAAATATTGATTACATTTTTTTTTTGTTTGTTTACGACAGCTTATTTTGAGTCTTTTCAATACTTCATAGCGCTCTTAAGCTGCTCATTGTTAAGTATTTGTTTTTTTTTTTTTTTCATTAAAGAAAGTACATTTTTAAATGATTGTTTCTAAGATAGCTATTAAAAATTGTTATTTGCCACGACATTCAACATTTATCTTTCGAAACTGCTAACCAATATATATAGAGGGCTGTAAGTGTAAACTGACATCTTGCTGAAATCATCTAACGCATCATCATCTTCGCCGCTCCCAAAAACCTTGTAATAACCATTTGAATAGGCTTATAAACTTAACTTTTATGAAAGCAAACTCTTTGTTAATTTTTGATTTGGATTTAAAATAAAACAAAAAATATCTTAGACACGCGTTTTTATGAGATGAAACTCAATTTCTAATCCATTTGATTTAAGATAAAAGATAAAATATGATTTAAGATTATTATAAATATTGATTTATTAAAAAGTGTGTTTAAGTTTCGGTATGACTAAGCAAATAATAAAGTTATGCTTTGTTATTATAACTTATTGGCCACTCGCAGACACTACAGTGCATACACACACGCACACACACACACAGTACACTCGGCAACTTCATATGGAACAAGTGGCTCTCAAATTGCAATTTAATTCGACATATTGTAGAGATCTTGAAGTGGCTAAACATTCAACAATTTGATGGGTGTTTTGTTTTTTGGGGCCCTATCACTCACTGTCAAGAGCAACGTTCAATTAACATAATTAACTGACAAAACGAATTAGCATGCAGATTGGCAGCTGACACTTTACACAGATGCGACTCTTGGCCGTTGTCTGGGCTGGCTTCTAATTTGGCTAAGATCACGCACTAGACCGGGGTCTATCTACAGTCAGGTATGCCGTAATGGATATTGAGCCAAGGTCATTTCGGCAGCATTATCTACTTGTATACCCACTGTTGATCCCACAGATATCGTTAAAGTTAAATCTTTTCCTGCATGCCTCCAAAATGATCGACGACGATTCATTTTGTTTAAAGTTTATTTGGGATTTGTGGTGGGAAATAGAAACTTTATGCGAGGTCAAGTTTTATGTTGTTTGGGTGTAACAAATTATCTAGATATTTATCTTTATCTAGATATCCAATGAAAGGGAAAGGAATTCTCAGCTCAAATCGTTTAATTAAATTCAAAGTGGTTTCCTTTTATAGTTGCCACAGTAAGACTTCAGTATGTTGACTTTTCGTTTAGCATCTTAAATACGTTATCAAACTTGAACAATGCTCTCTTGTTAACAATGAAAAAAAAAATAAAAAAAATGAAACATAAAAACGCTGCCAAACAATGCAAGCTGAATGTAAAAATTGTTAAATATGGGCTCAAAATTCACGATATAAAAGGGGGAAATCAAATGGCATTCAGAGGTTAAGGCTTTGCCCGGCAACATAAAGAAACACTTACCGGTTAAAAGTGTTGAATTCGGTTTAAGAAACCGAGAAACAAGATGCTCATGCTCATGCTCAGGCCCAAAATGATCGGTCATAATTTATACAAGATATTTGCATTTATCTGCTGGCCCAGCGATGAAGTCACATTGAATTAATGTACAACACAACATTCCACAAATGCGGCAGCAATTAATATCAGTGTTATTATACTTATTTTCTTGCCAAAACCTTCTTATTTGACCCACTTTCGCAGGTGCTAACTGGCCTGGTCTCTCCCCACACGGGAGGAGGCTGCTAAAAACTGCTTTGGTTTCGATTTTCGGATTTGGCTGAAACGGAAAGTAACGACCAATTCGATAGTTGGATTATGACTCGTGCTCATGCTGGCCGGTGGTCAATGGCACGCTATTAGCCCGGCACCGACTGCATATTTATGCCTCATTATTTGTTCAGTTTCAATTTCTATTTGCTTGGCGTGGCGACTCCAGCGACAAGTCATAAACTCAAGCCCAAACTCAAACTCAAACCACTAACATTTCATACAGACGCGCTCGAGATGATGACGGTGAAAGCGGCCTGTGACTAACTGTGTTGTCGTTCCTCTTCAACTTGGACTTGTTGTTATTGTTGTTATTGCAATTGTTTCTGTTTTTGTTTTTGTTTGAGTTGTCTCTGCCGGTCTATTTGCCGGCTATTGCTCTTCCTTTGTGCAGCCTGCACAAATTTATTTTAGTTTTCGTTCGGTATTTTTGTATTTAATTGCTGATATTAATATTTTTGTTACCAATTTTAATCGTTTTGCCTTGCCTGTCCTCGATGTCATTTGCCAATTTCTCCTTAGTCAATTTAGTTTAATGTCTTTATCAACCAATTTGCAATTGTTGTGCTTCCCTTTATCCGCCTATGGGTGTAATTAAAATTGCTGCGCGACCAACACGGCGAATGCTTAATGTGCATTTCATAGATTTTCACGTGTTCACAATTGACAATTGGGTAAATGTGCAATTTGCAAGACTAAGTGAGCAACTTTATAGTTAATACTTAAAGTTTATGGAATGAAAGTTGTTGTTTAATCGATATTCAATAGAAGAGACATCACATTAATTTGAAAGTAGAAGAATAAATACAAAATCGAAATATGGGTATGAAATAATAAGGGTAAATGAAGCTAAGATAATAAGCAAAGTATTCCAAAATATAAGATAGTTCAGAAAATTCTAATAAGTTTTATATTAGAATTTAAATGCAAATATTTTTAATCAGACCATTTGACGCTTTTAAAAAAATTAAAAATTATTAAAATAATAAAACAAAATTGATAAAGTGATAGATTTTATTGACTATTGTGTTTTGACCTCACGTAGACAAATGTTCTCTATTGTTTTAATAGCTTCTGGTCGAATAATGGCAACTGAATTGAAGATGCTAATGTCGTCTTGTCATGTTGTGTTGCCATTATTTATATGCATGTGGTTTCTATCCGTTAATGGCATCCAACAATGTCTGAGTAACCCCAACGAACCGCAAAATACACATAAATGCGGGTACATGTATCTCAAAATTAGCCCTCACTAATGCCAAAGTCCGCATTGTTTATATTTTTTTTTAAAACACGCTCCATTTTCCTTGAACCAATGCATGAGATCGACTAGCTAGTAAGTGCAGCTATTAACACAAGTCCGACAGTCAATTAATTGGCCAGCCACAGGCCACATTCATTAAGTTGGATGTGTATTTTGTATCGATGCACACGATTTGGATGGGGGGCAATAAGTTCAGCCTTCAATTACTCGACTTATGAATATGGATATGGGAGTTATCATTGGCATTATTCATGCACATAGTTAGAGTACTCTCAGTTTGTTGTCATTTTGTAAGAATCCACTCAAAACTGACAGATTTCATGTCCCACTTGACATGCTAACAATTTAATTTGAACTCAAGACGTTGCAATTTGGTTCAGTTGTTGTTGAACTACGTATGCTTTGCGATTGACTAACACACAAATTGTTAGTTAAGCAACTAGTTTAAAGTACCTCTCGTAGTCACATAAGTTCACATTTGTTTTCGTCGTTTCTTTGCCAAAAGGCAAGTTTTTAAGGAAGTTTTTCCAATATTTATTGTTCAACCACTTTGAAATGAGAGTTCTTTGAGTTGAGCTTATTTCATAATTGTTTTGGTCACGGCTTTATTAGCTAAACGGCGTGTCAGAGTTGCGTTGCCCTCTGGCAACAGGCCGTAAAAGATCCGAGATCTTAACACAGTATAATTGCAAATTAAGAAACATTTTGAGAGGTTTCCGCTTTAATGTGTACAATCTTCCAAAATTGAATGCCTTCTTTGTTCAATTTGACACCTTAATATTTACAATATTTGTGGTTTTATCAAATTTCCAGCATCTGTGGGCTTTATTCATGGATAAAGAAGAGTCGTCAATCATCAATCAAAATTTCAGCCAACGCATTTCGAATTTGATGCGGGGCATCGCTTAAATTTTGAGATTATTTCCATATTTTCCGTATTCTTCATATCTGTATTCGTAGTTTATTTGTTATTAAATTGTTTTGTAGAGTTTTGTTAACGCGTGCGAAAACTGTGCCAACGGCAGTCACGGCAATTTCAAGACCTGTTTAATTGGATTGTGATGGTGACCAACCCAACAAAAGATCCAACTGAACCCAATACAACACAATCCTCAGTCAACTCAGTAGCGTATGTTGTTTCATTCACAGCTTGTAGCTTGCTTTACAAAGAATATTTATCTATAAATGTTGAATTTGAATTTGGTAATGGTTCATCTTTAGTTTGCATCAAGTTTTCCTCAACATTTTTTCCATCAATCAATTAATAATCTCACGCTTCGTTTACTAACTCCTGTGACCTTTTGTATTATATTAAAGATCTATCCTATTCTGTGTATGCTTTTTCTATTTATTTATAGGATTGGCTTGCGGGACGTGCGTTTTTATGTCCGATTACGGTTTCACACTCGATTGTAACTTCAAAAAGTCTGGACTGTTTCGTGTACGAAATTTGGGTGGCGTAAAGGCACATTTCGGTTTAGGTAAATCTCCACTAGAAATCCCACCTTTTTATTTCTATATGTTATACTTTTTTAAATATTTTTGTATATATGAGTACGTAGTGTATATATTTAGAAAAAAACAAACACGATTGGATAGCTAATCGCAGCATTTAAGTAATCAATGAATTAATGCCAATGCCAATGCCAATGTCAAGTCGTTGACGGAGCTGAGTCTCGACTAAGAGAGAGGAGAGTCGAAGACTTGAATGCGGTTCAATATCCGTAGCATTGACCATTGGCTCTAGAGATCTGTACATACAATACTATACATTGTATACAATAGATAAGCCATTGATAGGAATAGACAAAAGACGGTAAAGACAAAAGCATTTCATTAACAATTTCATTATGGAATTGTTATAATTGACTTGTTTTGTTTTTGATTGATAGACCGTCAAAACACCGAATCTTGAAACCTAAGAGACAACATATAAAGACTTTTGCTTACAGGTCTCAGTGTGGGCGATGAGTTGGGATTTAAGGATTCACTGAGCAACTTAGAAAGCGATCGTCGCCGTGCTATCAGCTATAGGAATGGACCCCCAGAATTAATTGGAACGCTGCCCTCCGCAAAGCAGCAGGAGGTAAGTGAGAATTGATTAACTAAATATTATTTATTAATTAACATCATCACTAGTTCTTTGTGAATTTAACTGGGATAGAAAGTTTTTGGTATTGACTCGCCATTTGATTGAAAGTTTGACCAACTTGAAACATTCATAGCTTTGTCAAAACTGGAGCTATCTTGAAGCGGAATACCATTTTAGTTATAGATTTACCTTTAATTTTATTCTACATTAAAATTTAATTTCATTACAAAAAAACTTTTTCCCTCCGGATTTCCATGCAATTCCCCTTTTGTAATTTTGAAAATTCAAAATTTTAAATCTCAAGTTTCACTTCAAATCAACTCTTTATATCGTAATTAGTATAAAACAAGACAACACTTTAAACTTGATTCTGAGACCTTTCATTTTTTTGTAAAAAATCCTGAAAAATGGGATTAAATATTTTGACTTGTAAAGTGGCTAAACTTGAAGTCTGTCATAACTTGATCAAAACTGAACCGATTTTTAAGTGGAATGTCATTTTGATCATGATTTGGCCTCTAAGTACATGCTGCATTCAAATATTTTTAAATTCGTTCAAAAAAAATGTTTGCTCTAGGTCTAGCTATTTATTTCGATACTAAGGGTCCCCCCTTGGGATTTTTGAAAATTCAAAATTTTAAATCTCAAGTTTTCACTTTTAATGAACTCCTTATATCGTAATTAGTATAAAACAATACTTTAATTTTGATTCTGAGACGTTTCTTTTTTGTAAAAAATCATGTCAAATTGGAGAACAATTTTGACTTGTAAAGTTGCTAAGTTAAAGGTTTGACCGACTTCAAACTTACATAACTTTGTAAAAACTGTATCGATTTTCAAACGGAATGCCATTTTGATTATGGTATGGCCTTTAAATTCATTCTGAATTTAATTTAATTTAGTTTTTTAAAAAAATATTTTTTTTCGATTTTTATTTCCATGTCATATGTAATAAATTTGTATTTTAAATTTTATTTTAAATATAATCGATGCATAAATTTCTTAATTCGACAGCCTTAGTAATTGTGTAATAAAATTAATAAATTAACTTCTCTTCCCATAGTTAAATGTACCTGTGCAACAGCCCCTGCCCGATAAACGAATTTCCTCCCGATCGACGGGACCGCTGCCATACAATCTGCAGCTACTGCAGCAGGGTCAAGGGTTCGTGATGAAGCAGCAATCACAGCCGCAATCACAACTCATGACGGAGGCGCGACCATTGACATTGGGTGTACCTGCTTTCCGGCCTATACCACAAAAGGCCGTGGTCAACGAGCCGTTGCCAACAGCTCTAAACGCTCAACGTCGCATTGCAGTGGACACAACTCAGCCGCGGGTTAGCGTCAATAATAGATTGGTAGATACCAATGAGAAACCGGTGAGTTCAGAGATCCATAGCCTTTGAAATGAACTTTAACATCCTCTATGTTTTAGCACTCCAATCGCACTTTCCATGCGGATAATCCCGTGGTATCTCAACCTGTGGCGGTGCCTGTTTTCCAAGCCATGCCGCAGTCCATTGCCCGTATTGCCAATGTGGGCAAGTCGGATGTGGAACAGCCCGAGCAGCGTACTGTGTCCAAGAATCCCAATTATCTGCAATTCGAGGAGCCCAAATTTGATTTGAAGGATGTCACCGTCGAGGAACTTGCCGCTGCTGCAAATGTCACTGTGGACACGATTAAGCATGCAATCTATGTGCGTGAGCAACAACTAAAGGCGGAGCATCGGGCCATGCTGGCATCCAAATTGCGTGAGGAATTCATGAGGACGTCTACTGTAAAAACCACAACCACAACGACGACAACAACACCAAAGCCTCGACAGCTGGCCGAGCACAAAGTCTCCAAGGTGAGTGCATAGTTAATTGATTGTTTATTTGGAATACTTTAGAATATAAATATAAATTTAATTGTTCAAAAATAAAAAAAACTTAACAACATTACATAGATTCTAAAATTAGAATATCGTTTCTATTTATCTCAGAGTTAATAAAAAAAAATTAAATTTCGTAGATTGTATTTCCTTGAAAATTGTAGAAATTATTTAACTATATAAACTGGAAAATGATGATTAAATATGCAATTTTTTTTTAAATGTCTTAAAAAGTAAAAACAATGTTTAAATTTTGCAGAGTAAAGGGTTCTCATGTTTAGTTTTAATATTTTAAAAATTTTAGCTTTACTTATATTACCTTTTATAAGAAAAGTGGTTCTATTTTGTGAGAATAAACTGTAAAACCAATTGATACTCAATCTTCTGTATTGTTTTTCCCCCTCTTAGGTTATGAATGCGCCCAAGGAGTATTATCCTGTAGCCTACGACAAGAATTTCGATGACAATTTCAAGGCAAAGGTTGATCTGCCTCCGACGAGTTTCTCCTGCACCAGACAAAAGCACTTTCCAGGCCTCTATGCGGACACAGATTTGGGTTGCATGGTTAGTTATTGATTAACCAAGTTGTATGTAAGTTTATTAATTATAATCCTCTCCAGGTGTTTCATGTGTGTGCCCTTACTGACGATGGCATGGTGAGGAAATCTTTTCTGTGCCCAGAGAATACGCTCTTCGATCAGACCATACTCAAGTGCAACTGGTGGTTCTATGTCGACTGCAGTTCCAGCACTAGCGTCTATGACTCCAATATTCCCATCTCGAAGAGCTATCAGTTGATGAAGAGCCTGACGTACTTCTCCAAGTACAATGGCCACAAGAAGGAGCAGGATGGTGATAAGGATGAAAACGCCGTTGACATCGACACATTGCGAGAGTCCATGGAGGGCGTCTCTCGCCGCTTGGAGCAGGCGAAGAATGCGCAAATCCAGTTGGATGCAGTGCAGCAGGCGGCGGCAAGTGAACCAAAGGCCGAGCATGAGCATGTTGTGCCCGAGGGAGAGAGCCAGCAGCAGTTGTCTAACTAGATTTAGTCCATCTAATTGCTATCTGAGATCTAGGTTAAGTTGAAGTTCATGATCGAGCATCTCTGGTCGATTTGCCGTACATAGTCAATGCCTTGCGAAAGCCAAACGATTGTCTGTAGTTTCTGGCCAATCACAAATCATCATCATTTCCTATGGCAGCGCCTATGCCAGGTCCTAGCTGTAGTCCCTATATCTATCCGTAATTACTTAGCTTTAACTTTAAGTGGATCAGTTTCTAGTTAAACTATTTGCATAATGCAATTCTATGAGTAAGTGTATGTTTGAGACAATGTGCGGTTAGTGTTATTTTGTACTTTTATTTATTTATTGTATTTTTCGACAAAATAAAACACGTTATCCCCATAAACAAAATGCTGAAATGAATCTTGGATTGGAAGCTTGGAGCCTTAATTTAAAAATAAGACTTTATAACTTTAAAACCAAAACAGCTGAAACATTAAATTATTTGCACAACGATATATCGACATTTTTTAATCTTTAACGCTTAAAAAACCTCACTTTAAAAAACGATTGAAACTTTTGATAAATGGTCTAACATTTGACTTCTCAACGTTGCTTTGAAATCACATTAATGCTTCAAGATGGATTATATTAAATAAAACTTGAATAATGATACAATTAGATTAATTGCAGGTTAGAAAAAGCGAAAGTTAATTAGGCAAACTTTGAGAGAGTTATTTCTTTGGCAGTTAAAATTATTTTTAGATTGTTTTTTAAATTAGATACTATAAAATGTTTGCTGTAGAAACACAGCTTAAAAACTATGCAATAAATCACAATTGAAGCGATTTAAGCTCTTCAATTGTACTCCAGTTGGTAATTATCTTCCACATAAACTTGATATTTCTGATTATGTAATCTAAACATCTGCGTAAAGATTGATTTCATTGTTTTTTTTTTTGTTGTGTAACGTATAAATTTATTATAAACATATGTTGAACGAAAAGACAATGGTAATAAATAATTGAATTGTACTTAAAGAGTTACAAGCTGACCGCTGACCATGACCAAGACTCCGTTAGGTAAACTGGGTACTGGGACTGGATCTGGCGATGGGTTTCAGGTTCATAATGGGTCTTGGCCTGGCCTATGCTCGTTTATTGTTGCGAGGAGGCGGCGCCGGATCGTTAGCATTGCGGTCGCTTTTGTCGTGGATGTGAACCGCTTCACTGAGCTCGACATTAGCGTGCAATGCCGCATCATTGGCATTTAGTTGCGCCTCCTGGGCAGAGAGCGTTGCCTTCTCGGCCGCCTCGCGTGTTTCCTCATAGTCCAAGCGAGCAGCATATGCCTGGGACTCAATTTGCTCCAGTTTGCCCTTCGCCTGGGCCACCATATCGATTTGGGATGACAGCTCAGCGGCAGCTTCAGCGGCTGCCTTCTGGGCCAACTCCGAGTTGGATTGAGCATTGTTGAGAGCGGCTGTGAGAACACTCACATGATTGATGGCCTGCTGGGCAGCATACTGAGCCGCCTTGGCGGATCTTTTGGCCTGTTGCAGCTGGGTGAGTTCACTGTCCACCGACCTGTGTGCCTCCACACTCTGCTCCTCCAGTCGATGGAGCAGCACCTCCTTTCCCTTGAGCACGGCAACAGCTGTGCCCGCTGCTTGGGCTGCAGCTTGAGCCAAGGTGCTTTTGGCCACATAGGAAGCCTGCTTGCCGGCCGCATTCTGGCTAGCTACGGCAGAGATGGCCTGATCTGCGGATCCCTTGGCAATGCTGCGTAATCCGTTGTCCACCAGGTAGCCTCCGCTGCTGCCACTGTTGCTGTGAGTGCTGTGATGAATGTAATCGGAGCTCTCATACCGCGAGTATTGGCCATCCAATGGAGGATTAATGGGCGCTGCAAACTCATCGTGATTGATATCTTCAAAAGTGTAGGGCGGCACATCATGCTCAATAACCACCGATTGTGGTGCAGATGAGGCATGTTGGTGCTGTGGCGGCGGCGGTGGTGGCACGTTTAAATGGTAATGTGCATCCTTGCGCTTCACCTTGCGTCCAAATGCTGGCACCTCAGCTAAAGAGACGGAAATGAGGCAGCTTTGTTGACTTACAATTTCCATATGCAAATTGTCAACTTACCAAACAGCAGCAGCAACAGCAACAAGTGCAACATCAGTGACATCTCGTGACGCTTCAGTTTATGCAACATGGCTGCAATGTAGACAAAGAAAAATTTAATTTTATGCAATCCGTTGGCAGGCAGGAAGTGGCAGATGCTGCAGGTGCAAAACAGTTCCTGTGGCAAGTCAATTGTTAGCTGAGCAGGCGATCGGTTTCTCGATTTCCCTATTCCAACCGGTTTAACGGATATTGCGAATCACCTGTACATTTCAACCATTCCCAAAAACACCTACAACGGCCTTTGAGGCTTGCGAAAGCTAATTGCAAATACGATTCCAACACGATTTCACTTAAACAAACGTGGGTCGAAAAAAAAAAACAATGTGAAGGGAAATCAATAGATAAATTTCAAAAATTATTGAACAAATTGACTGTATAAAAAACAAAGCATTAGTTGCAACCAAAATGTATGGCAATTTTCCAGGGATCAATTTTCCAGGGATCAATTTCCAGAAGTGGTTTGTAATTCATATGAAATAACTTGTACTGTTTAAGAGAAAATCATAAGATAAGTTTCGAATAAATTTGGTACTTTTATTTATGAGCGAGAAAATAAACAATTTAATTAGACTCCTCCAAAATTGAGCAATTATATTGGAATATTTTCGGGAAAATTACTAGCGAAATTTTGGAAAATAAATGAAATCAATAAAATAAAACATAAAATCCGAATGCTATCGATAATTTACTACAGAGATATCAAAGATGAAAAATTAAATAAAAATCAAATAAATAAGACTCATGAACAATGTAAGTTTTTTAATAAATTGCGAAAACTATCGACATAATGTAATTTATAAGTGCAAAAAGGAACAAATTTAAAAAAAAAAAAACAAAAAAAAAACAAACCTATGGTTTTTAACTATATTTATAAATTAGAACGATCATATTTCTATTTAAGCACTGATCAACTTTAAAGCAATGTTTCCCATTTAAAGCAAATAAGAGATGCACCTTATAAAGGCACAAGAAAGAGGATAGAATTTCTTCTTAGCGATTAAGTGTGTCAGTCAGCTTTAACAGCAATTACGAGAAGAACCTGTTTAATTTTAAGGCCGGGACCACCTTAATCACCTTGCAACACACTCACACTCACACTCACACACACAAACATACAGAAAAAACTGGACAGTATGAGAGTCACCATATCACAAGACAGTAATCACTCAATGTGACAGATATCCACATTGCACTGCACGAACATTGATTGCTCTCTGGCCACGGGTGGAATAACAACACTTACACGATAAGTTTCGGGTTTTATTTAGCGCGTATTCAAAGAGGACGTCCTGCCTGTTGCACAGGCGAAATGTATCTAATATGTGGCGAGCGAATTTGAGTGCCACAAGTGCCACACAATTGTTAATTCAAAGTCGATCGGCAAGTTCGCTGGAAAACGCTTTTACTTTCAATGTAAACGGAAATGCAAGTGGAAAGCATCTGTAAATCCGGTGGACACTCTTTGCCAATTGCCAGCATCGGCCTGGAAGCGACAAGCATTTATAAACAACAACCCGGTTGTGGTCTGGTCTGGTCGGGATCGGGTTGGTCGGGTGAGTTGGGCGCGTCTGCAACGGCGACCCGATCAAGTCCGCGTCGTGTGCAATGAAAGTGCAAACCCGTTGAACGTTTACTTTATGAGTTTGCAATCCAACGTAAATTGCTCCGTTTTGTTGTTTAGCAAACAACACTACAGCACTAACAACAGCAACACTAACAACAACAACAGCACTAACAACAACTGCCTGGGTCATTGCTTTCTTGCTGGACTATTGGGTAATTTGAAGCTGTTTGCGTGCTGTTGGAAGCGCATTTCTTAATTGCCATGAGACGGATTAAACGGCATCCCCCAAACTGTGAATTGAATAAGACTTCAGCTGGATTTGCACTTTCATGAGTTTATCATAATACTTAACTGAAAGTCATGGTCTGTCTTTAATATAAGCTCTACGATTACTTCCTGTCACAATCTAAATATAGTAATACTGAGAATATCCATATAATTTTCTGAATTAATAAAAAAAAAAAAATGGAAATATGATCGTAATATACATGTTTCCAGTACAACAAAGTTTTTCAGCTGTAAAATTACCCTCGCATATCCTTCGAATCATTATCTTGCAGGCCAAATATTAAAGGTATTTTAGAGAATCTAAATCAGAAAGAGAAAAAAAAAATGATAGCTATCTTAAAATATATTTACGTGGCTTTACTAAAACTGCCTTAAATTAATGAATATTATATCGAAAATTCAGCTTTTAGGAAAAAATATAGCAATATTTTAATCGGTCGGATTGCTATGATAATATGTATAAGATGTGAAATAAAACATATCAGAAAAATGGTCAATATCAAATAAAAGTTGTTAGTTGATAGCTATCCATGTGACTAGTCATTTTTGTTGCGAAAAAAAAAAATCATGATAACTTGATGAAAATGCTTAATACTCGAAATTTGTTTATTATACGAGCTCATATTAAGAGTCTCATATCATTCGACTGGCAGACTGAAAATGTTTATTTGTTCGAAGATTATTTTCAACACAGATACACACACTCACACACACTCAGAAATGACTCACTATTTAGAGCGATTCAATGAAATCGTTAATTTATATTATCCAATTTGGGATTCGTCAATGAATCTAATTTATTAAGTTATAAATAGAGCTAACTGATTTTTGGGTTGAAGTGCATTTACTTCCAGAACTTTTTAATGGACATATTGCGCTCAGAGTCCTTCTGCATTACCTTGGATACGGCCATCTCGAAGTCCTCCTGGGTAACATGGACACGGCGCTCCCGTAGAGCATACATTCCCGCCTCGGTGCAGACGCCCTTGACCTCGGCACCAGATGCACCAGGCATCA
Source organism: Drosophila innubila (assembly GCF_004354385.1). Lineage (NCBI taxonomy): Eukaryota > Metazoa > Arthropoda > Insecta > Diptera > Drosophilidae > Drosophila > Drosophila innubila. Next base: position 21,425,391 of record NW_022995380.1, on the reverse strand, counting down.
GTTCAGCAATCTTGCGCAGATTGATGCCACGTGTTAGATTCATTTTGCGTGAATGTATGTGAAGAATGTCCACGCGTGCCTCTTCGCTTGGAGGAGGAAACTCAATCTTACGATCGATGCGACCAGGACGCAATAGAGCCTGATCAAGCACATCGATGCGATTGGTGGCCATGATCACCTTGATGTTCTTGGAGGCCTCAAAGCCATCCAGCTGATTGAGTAGCTCCAGCATTGTGCGTTGCACCTCGGAGTCAGCACCTCTCCCCGACTCCAGACGCGACGAACCAATCGAGTCGATCTCATCCATGAAGATGATGGATGGCGCATGTTCCCGAGCCATCACAAAGAGCTCACGTACCATGCGAGAGCCCTCTCCAATGTATTTCTGCACCAGCTCCGAGCCGGACACACGTATGAAGGTGCACTCGGTATGGTGAGCAACGGCACGAGCTAGCAGGGTCTTTCCAGTGCCAGGTGGTCCATAGAGCAGCACTCCCTTGGGTTGAGCTATGCCCAAGGCGTCAAACAACTCGGGATGCTTGATGGGCAGCTCGATGACCTCCTTGATCTCCGTGATTTGCTTGGACAGACCGCCCACCATTTCGTACGTGGAGTCTGGCACCTTCTCCACCAGCATGAGGGAGACAAGAGGATCCACTTTATTCGGCAGTATCTTGTGCAGCGTGTAGCTATCATGACGAAGTGCAACTCGACTGTTGCTGGTCACATCGTTGATGTCAATGTTCTTCTCCAAGTCGACCACATATTTGCCATCATGATGCACCTTCACCAGCACCTTTTTCTTATCGATGGGCTTCACAACCTCGCCCACGTAGCTGCCCTGCTCCTGCAACAGCTGCAGCTCCTCGCGCAGCAGACGCACTGCATCGAAAGATAATTTGAATTAAATACATTTTAAATTTAAAATACTTTAAACAGTCGTTTACCCTTCGAATTCAGCTCATTGCGCTGCGCCTCCAGACGCTGCAGATTTCGCTGCTTCTCGGAAACTATAAACTGCAATTCGGATATTTTCTGTTCATAATAAGCACTGAGACCGGAACCAAGTCTGCCAGTTTTAGCTGAGTCTGAGGGCTTAGCAACAGCAACGTCCATCTGGCAGCGAATTTCAAAAGATTACTTGAAGAATTTAATCATTACTATATACTACTCACCGATATCGACATTTATATAAGACCAAATCTAAATATTTTTAAAAATTTCTGCGATATCTTTCGATTTTATTCAGACTGCTGCTGGAGTAGAAAGACGTCGCTCTGTATGATGTTGCTTATTGTTTGGATGAGATGACAGTTTTTTGTTTTTGGCAGTGCTGGAAAGTGCTGATTTACCAGTGTTTCCCCACAGAATAAATATTATAAGAAAAATTAATCTTAAAGTACATATCGAGTCGATAAATATTTTTTTCTTATGAAAATATAGATTTTTATGCCAAGCTTTTAAATAACGTTTATAATATAATTTTTGTAACATACGGTACTTAAACGAAATATAGTATTTAAATAATGACTAAAATTATATGATTTTTTTTCGGGTTTTTTTTTTTTAAATGAAAGTTTTCCACAAATTTTTTTTGTTAAATGTTTTCTAAATATTATAAATATAGTTACTTTGTTTCCACTGTCTTTTTTGCCAGCCATTCTACAGAGCTGCGTACCAAGCTTAATTATAAAATTATGCAACAATTTTTAGATGTGTTAGCACAAAAGTATGCTACACTTTTTTTTAGAAATACATTTTCAATTTGCGCTTCAATTTTAAAAGTGTACATAACTCAAATATTTGAATAGTTGTTTTCTGTTTGTAAAAAATTATTTTAAAGTAAAATGATTGCATACATTCATGCAACATAAGAAAAAGTTGCATTAGACATTCGCTGAGCTCGTTTTCTAATAAATATTTATATTTTTAATGACAGTTATTAACCATTACAACAAGTTCTAAGTCATACAGGTGTAAAAAGAGTGAGAGTGAGAGTGAGTAGACTAATATATTATCTAATCGTGAATAATTCATTTGTCTTGGCTTTACACAATATGACTGTAAATTTACTGGGGTCGATCAATGGGAAATCACGTCCCGTCAGTCATAATGGGGAAAGTCTTAAATTGCGACACATTTGATTAGATAATTGTTCTTCTAAATATGGAAGCGTGCTATAAATTGATTAGCCAAAAGGAGATGTGGGAGAAAATTTATGGATCATGAGTAATCAAACGAGAAATAAATCATTGTACTATTATTAAATATTTGTGCTTTTATTTAAGTACGAATGCTAATATTCGTATAATACTAAAAAAGGAAATCTCAAAAGATAACAATGAGGTGCAAAAATCGATTTTCGATTTAGTTTAACATAAAAATTCACAGCATTTTGCCAAAATCAAAATCAAATTCACAAGCGAATAAATAATGAAAGATTGCTTAAACTTAAATGCTAATTAAATTTACGGAAAATATTTGACTATTTGGCTGGACTGTTGGTAACGTTGGTGACGTTTGCGTGGGTTTCAGATTATTATTTTTTTCCCATTTCATCTCATCTCATCACATCGCTTCTTTTTCATTTTTGGCCTAAACCAAACGAAACAAGTCGCTGGCCTCGCGAAAGCATTGAAATTGGTCTAGCAGAGTTTTGCTTCTTTTTTTTTTCTTTTCTTTTTGTTTTTGTGAAATAAATACAAAGACTAAAATTAATCTATCATATAACGAGGTTATGTGTGCGTCTTTTCGGCGAGCTTGGCGTGCAGCGTGCTGATATCGTAGATGGCCACCAGATCTTTGTTGAGGCCCTCAAACACCTGTGCCACTCTCGACTGTAGATTGTAGAAGAACAGCGGCTGCTGACGCTGCGCAAAATCTGTTACCATGGTCGATATCACCTTGGCAGCTGTGAAATCAGCCCCATAGATGTGGGTGCAGTCGATCACAACGGGCAGTGTGGACTTGACGCCCTGCTTGTTGATCACTTTCCGCACAAACTCCATCGATGGAAAGATAAGGCAGCGATCTGGCGTCAACATTAAATATCTCTCTCCCTGAGGAGTCTAAATGGAAATAATTGATTAGAGAAATTGTCTGTCAACAACTGCATATTTTGTTTACTTACAGATAGAGTTTCTATGCGCAGCTTGGGACGCGCCGCCTGGTAGAGTATAAAGACCACATTGATGCCAATGCCCACCAGAATGCCCAGCTGAAGAGGCAACACCAAGCAGGCAAAGAATGCGCCCAGACCAGGTATCAGATCCGTCTCTGTCAAGGGAAGAACAAGTGGATAATTTAGTAAATAATCTAAAATTCTTTATAGTCAAAGACTACTCACTCTTGCTGTGCCACATGGGCTTGATGACTCTGTACTGGACCATAAAGACCACAGCAGCTATGATGATAGCTGCCAGCGCCGCCTTTGGGATGTAGTAGAAGCACGGCGTGAGGTAGAGCAAGGCAATGATGACTATGACACTTGTGTAGAGATTGGAGAGTTGTGTCCTCACTCCACTGGCATTGAGGATGGCGCCACGTGCCACGCCTCCATTGCTGCGCAGTCCTTGGACAAAGGAATTGGCCACATTGCAAATGCCAGAGGCAATTAGCTCCTGTGTGGCATCTGTGGGTTTGCCATCAGCTGTGAGAGCAAGGCAAATAAAAAGGCGATTAAAGAGAATTCCAAGTTAATAGGTAAGTTATTTACATACCAAATGCTTGGACCACAGCCATGGTTTCCAGCAGCGCAATCATTGGCACCACAATCAAGCCAGAGCCAAGTGTGCTGACCATATCCCAAAAGCTTTGAGCATCCGCCAACACTAAACCACTTGTCTCGTTCACCACCGCATCCATATGAAAGGGAGGAGGTTGAAACTCGGGCATTCCTTTGGGCACAAAGCCCACTGTGCGCACCAGCTCCTCATTGCCACTGATGGACAGCCAATAGCCGAGTCCTGCGGCGCCACAAACCAACAGAGCATTACGTGCTGTGCCCACCGTCCAGAAGATGCCTGTGAGCAGCCGTTGGCAGGTGGATTTGCCCTGCTTGGGTCCCAAGCTACAACTGGCCAAGGCACGAAGACTTAGCAACATAACGATGCAGATGAGACCGAGCACAAAGTCTGGCCAGCTGATGTTGTGTATATCGTTGATGATGCTGATCCACACCTGGAGAAAGGTGTTTCCACTGGTGCGTATGCCTAGCAGATCCTTCATCTGTGAGCTGAAGATGATCAAGGACACGGCACTGGTGAATCCCGCGCCGACAGGACCCGACACAAAGTCTATGAGAAATCCGAGTCGAAAGATGCCCATCAGAATTTCAATGAGTCCGGTGAGAAAGGTCAACAACGTGGCCATTTGCCAACTTCCGCCAGCGATTTGGAATGATAGCAGCGCCGAAATGGCAGTTGGTCCAATGGGCACATCCTTGCTGGAGCCAATAAAGATATAGATGAAGCAGCCGAGAAAACAGGCGTACAGTCCATACTGCAAATCCAGACCAGCAATTCCAGCATAAGCCAAGGCCTGAGGTATCACAGTCAGGGCTACCGAAATGCCGGCCACAATGTCCCCAAAAATATAGTCCTTTTTGTACTGTGGCAGCCAGACGAGTATGGGAAATCTTTTCTGTAGCGTTTTTTTACGGAAAATATTCGCACAAGTGCTGCGACAAGAATCCGCCCAACCACCTGAAGATATGGGCTCCTCCTCCTGCTGGACGATGCAGTCTCGGGATGTGTGATATAGAGTATTTGTGGGTATATCGAGTGAGACCTCAGCACCATTAAAGGCGCCATTAACATGGCCCGTATCTTTGGCACTCATGTCGAATGTCGCTTGTCAACTTGTAGAGCTCTTTAAGGTTTGTGTGTGTTTTTTTTTTTTATCTTGTTATTTTTCTTTCTTTTGCTATTTCGTATATTATTTGCGTCTTTAGACACTCTACGGCTTCATTTCAGCGTCACACTGTCACTGTCACACTGTCACTGTCACTTCTCACTTCACTTCTTTTGTTGGTTGGTCAGAGAGCCCAAAAAAATGTTAAACTATTCGCGAGCGCGTTGAGTGCGGGAATGAATCGAAATTGAGATTGAGATCGAGACAGAAGCAGCAGCAGCAGCAATAGCAGCAGCAGCAGCAGCAGAGACAACAGCAACAGCAGCAACAGAAACAGCAACAACAGCACGAAACCGTCGAGTTCGTTTGTAGCGCCGAATGCTCGGGGAACTGATTATAAATAGGTGCGAGTCACGAGTGGCAATTCGCTCGTGTCACCTGCAATCGCCTGCCCAGCAGCAGCAGCGATGTTCGAGACTATCCACCGGCTTTCGTTAGAGTTCCCCTTATACAAAACAACAAGAAAACCTGATTTTTGACTTGACGGCGGCTTTTCATCGGCGGTCAGTCTCGAGTACAATATATATGCATATGTATGTAGATGCTTTGGTCTCATGTAACAGACCTGAACCTGAAGATATGTTAAGGCCAGGCCCAGGTACTTCTTGACATGAGAGGGGATTCCCACAGCCAGGTCGCTCAGTTAATTTGTTTTTGGTTCAAAAATCCAGCAATTCAAGTTTTTTTTTTGCAGCAGCAACAACACTAACAACAATGACAATCTCACTGCATTTTTTATTCTGAGCGAATTGTTGGCGATTTCACACAAGACACATGACTCTCAAGTCCAGCTTACATACCACATTGGCATTCTTTTAATTGATATTAAAAGACAATAAACAAACATGCCGCATTGCTTGCATTAGCTGACAGCCAAGCAACTTTAAATAAATATAAACAATTTTGTTTATGCCCAAATAAAAAATTCCAACTAAACAAAGCCATTTTTCTGCCTTTATTTGTATGTGACATCTGATGAGTCATAAAAGTGACCCAATCTTAAAAAAGGGACACAGCTTGTTTAAATTTGTTAATTAATAAGACTCGAAAAATCCATATCATATGCGCACTTCATGTAAACAATTCACCATTAATTGCCTGTCGATGAGTGCACAATAATTTGCCCACTTGAAAAACTAAACAACCCTAGAAATCGCGTGGCGATCACAGACTTCAACTAACATATAGTGTGACTATCGCAGAGGAAAATTAATCAGCAGATACGACGAAATAAAACAATGCAACCACACCGTAAATAAATCAGTTTCCGAGTGCGCCCATCATAAATCTAAATTGTGTGGCGCAGATAAAAATCGGAGTTAAGGCAAACATTTAACATTTAACTGAGAAAAGCTCATTGGGTTCCAACTAATTTCAGTTCTCTGTCATAAAGTATCAAACTGACTGTATTGATATGTTAATACGAGTGTCAGTCTAGAATTTGACTTGTCCAAAAAGATGACACGATCGACTTCTTCCGTGTTTTAACTTGGCTCATTGCATTTGCATTTGCCAATTTAATTTTGTTCTGCACAATACACAATATACATAGTATAGTATTAAATTTGTAGATAGAAACTGGATTGCTGGGTTTTCTGAATGGGGTTTTTTATTTGCTCATTCTTAACCACATCGTGTAGTGGTTTTGTTTTTTATAATTATAATCACAGATCGTGGGTTAACTATTTCGTGTTCCTAGAACTGCCTCGAGAATTAAATAATTCCATATTTTATGGAAAAACACTTAAAATTGTAACCAATAATTTGACCATAAATTGCCTAAAGCGGGCAATCAATCAAATATAAATCACGCACACTCCCCAACACACACACACACACACACACATACATTGTTGGGGAGAAGCGACCAAGTAGCAAAAACAATTTTATTTTGTTATAAGATTTAAAACACGTGTTGAACGACTGATAAAGTGGTGCACAGGCAAAAAACTGAAAGATATTTGAAAACGAATGACAAACGCAAAACAAAAACGTTGAAATAAACAAACAAACAATCAACAAAATGAATCTTATTACGAGTAAATCACACCGAACATGTAATGCACTTTTTATACTTTGTACCCATTTATAATGGGTAAAATGGGCTTAAAGCTTTGTGCAAATTTACTTATATTACAGATGGTATAACTATCATATTGTAAAGAATACTATTACTAGATAAACCCAGTCAAGTTAAATATCAAATTCGCAATGCAGGTTTCTGAATACCCTACGCTAATTAAGTTTATTTAAATTTTTGGGGATACAAAATCAAATTTTTTTTTAATTGCTCATGGTTAAAATGTGTGGCTCTAATAAATTGTAATTCATTATAGAGTATTCTAAAGTCAAGCACTCTCCATGGAGCTGCCGCATCAAATTGCATTCCTTATAGCTGGAATTCGAAAACAAAACAAACGAAATGGTTAGTTAAGTGGAAACATCTTCTATATATAATCGAATTTATAATATAATTCGATGTTCAAATGATTATATTAAAAATGATGGGGAAATCGCGGTAGTATTTTGGTTCTAGTTCTAATGGAACGAGTTAAACAGGTAATTAAAATAACTAATGTAAGCACTGAATTCCAAATTTTTAGCGAAGTCAGTCCGAAGATTGTGGAATATTTAGATAATCGGTTATTTGCCGGTAGAGTTGAGTTGTTAACCCTAATTATGACATATTTGAGATGCTTGCAGTGAATGTATTTTTTTTGCCTGATTAATATTAATTATATAGGGCTGTCTTCTGATTAAGACTTTCGAATTGTATGCACAGTCACAGCTGCATGTTTATTTATTTATACGTATGCGCAACTTTCGAGCGGTCAGATCGCGTTGCGCATACGACCCGTTGACCGACGGCGGAGTGACAGCCTCAGATTAGTACTTTCGGAGGAACAATTAAATGTGCATTACTAAACAGAAACCGTTAATTACAATTCGTATAAAATAAATTAAAATTGAATGTTGTTTTTGGCGTGCTGATAATTGAATTTCTCATGCTCAACTTAAAGTCGAGAAAACAGCAAATAATTAAAAATAAAAACCTGTCCACGAGTTTCTCACAGTCATTAGCAGAGTAATTCAGGAGTTGTAGAGATGCGCATGTTGAATTTACGACCTTGTTGCCATAAAGGATCGTAAAACTGAAGATCCTCGGCCTAATTTCGCAATACTTTTAGCCAGTTGAGAGCCCTTGGAATTTGGATAATAAAGCGAAGCTGCACACGAGCAGTTTTCGGCGGTTATCAGTTAAACTGATAGCTACATGTACTTATCAGTCATCACATGAGCAACAACAACAACAACAATAACAAGCTCAAGGCTCTTGGGGGTTGGGCATCGAGACTGCAGGTTTTTTTGTTTTTTGTGTAAAGGCTTTGTCAATTTGTATGCACTTCAGCTGCATATTTACGTATTATTTATGGAGTGCACGTAACGCCCGACAAAAGTAACTGTTACTCCAGTAAACACAAACAATTGTGCCAACAGGCAACAGATCGCAGTCAGCTGATCATTATAATTATCGTAATCATGAGCATGAAGACTTACGACTCAAAAAAACAAAAAAAAAGCACAATTAAATGTAATTTTTTTATTATAATTTTTTTAACACTATCGACAGCAACAACAACAATAATAGCATCATATAGGCCTACGGATTACAACTTACGCAATGCGATACATTCGCTGGAGTGCAGTGGAATGCATTGAGGCATGTAAATTAGTTGCCCCGAGGCTTCACGTGACTTACTCCCGTATACACAAATACACATACATACAGATAAAGACACATACGTATGCATATATCAATATCGAGTCGTATATTTAAGATTTGATACAGGTCGCTGCGATCGATGGTCAAATTATGCAATCAATATTTACTTATGATTGAGGAGGCTGTTGTATTGACTTGACTTGAGGAAATTAACCGATAACGTTGACAACTTGCGTTATTTATTAAAGACCGAAAAGCATGTCATGGTCCCCTACATAATACTCGTATGGCTTGTCCAAGTTCATTGCCAGCTAAATATCAACTAAATTCAATACGCCGTTCCGGGCTTAGAATTGACTCGTCTCCTAGCTAAACTGCAGCCGTTTTGGGGAAGTTTATGATTCAATAATTTCCAAGCATTTATTGCTTGTTTTTTTTTGTGATTTTTTTTATTTAGTTTTTGTTGAAATACAAATTTAAATTAGCATTCAATGTGTGAAAAATAAAGATTGAATTCCCCGCCAAAGCGTAAATCAGTCGATTAAAATGTTAATACGTTGCCGGTATATTAAGTTAGTATTTATAACTGGCTGGCTGAATGTATGGCTAACTGGCCGGCTGGTTTTAATGAGGACCGTGTTTATACTCGTGATTACTGTACAGTCCCATTTCAGATGACGCTGAAGCTGAATTAATTTGATCACATGACTGAACCCAATTGGTGACAGCAGAAATATCGATGCGAAAGCAACAACAAAAAAAGAAATAACAAAAATTTACCATTGCGCAACACGGGTAGTCTGGCTAACTGACAAATGAATGCAACATTGGCTACAGGTTTAATGAACCCAGCTTCAATTCTTTGTTTCAAAAACAACCAGTTTTTGGATGAGAAGATATAATCAAATTTTTAAAATTGTTAAGTTCTGAATACCCCTACTGCTGTGTCCGGTCAAGTGAATTTCTTATTTCGCTCGAACTATAAAAACGTTAATGTGCTCAACAAAAATAAAGCAAGCAAAAACGTAATGGACCTTAAATGCGTTTTGTTTTTATTTACGTTAAATTAAAAAAAAAAAATTGTTGTTAAATTGAAAAAGTGAAAAGGTGCGATTTGATACCATGAATTATACAAATTTGATTAAGGTACTGGAGCTTTAATAGTTTTAATGCCATTAACACCAGCCGTAACATGTATTGTTAACAATTGAGCTAAGTGGCGCTAAACTGCGGCCATTCAGGCAAATTTATGAGCGACCAAAATGCCGTGCTAATGAATCGCCAACAAGCAACTTGAAACTTGAATTAGCAAATCAATTTTGAGTGATAAACAATAAACAAAAAAAAAATTGAAAACGAAAACGAAACGCAAACAAACAACAACAACCGTGACAGCTGCTAGAATTGTTTGAAATCATTAATAGGCAATTTATATGTCATGCAAACTGATAAAAAAGACACATGGAAACATTTGATATACTACCAGCCTATAGTATGTACAGCCTATTAATTGTGATGGGCTACTAATCAATATGCTAAGCGCTGGGTGCAGTTTTGTTTTGAATATAGCTTACGGAAATTACATTGAACATCCAATGCGGGTTCAATGCACGCCGCTCCGTCGGTTCGGGTGACAAGGGGGCGTATGAGCAATGTGGCCAACAATCAGCTAAGTTCGCGTCGCGTCTCGTTTGCTTTGATTGCGTGACGTTTCGCCGCTTCACGTGATTTCCCGACGACTTTGGCCGTTTGCTCAGGTTTAACTATAAAATTTATGCGGCGTGCTTACAATTGATAAATGACACAAGGTGCTTTACATAAATTTGCATTAAAAAAATGCTGCCATGGCATTGTATATTTTAATTGTGTTTAAATCCTTTAACACCACGTGATAATTAGAATACTTAAGCGTGGCAGTTAATAACCATCTTATTTTTGGATGGTTTAAAGCGTTAGCTAGACAAATATTTTCATCAGCAGAGTGATATAAACTCGACACGCTCAACAAGCAAGTAATTATGTATGTTTGTGGTATCATAGAGATAACATAGCATCATTGGACGCATTCTTTAGACAAGTTGCGGGAAATTATCTCATTAACCTCCTGCTTGACAAATATGCGTCAAGATATACTATAAAAATAAATGTGGCATATATTTTTTAAATTAATTACTATTTAGCAACAGAAAAAAAAGAAAAAAATAGCTTGTACTTCACAATAATTTTAATTCTATATGATATTATCATACTGCCCAGACAGTCACAGCATTCTTTGCATCTGAGAGCATTATGTAAATATGTATATTTTTTGCAATTTCTTAGCATATTAAAGAGTTGTTCTGTTTGTTGCAAATATTTATTAGCGTCATTTGTTTAGTGGGCCCTTAGTTAGCTCATGTTTATTTTATGAGATGTGCACAATTTCAATATTTGTTGTTTAAATAATCACATACCCGTGAATGGAAAATTTATGATGCTTGTCTCTGATATCTGATTGTTAGTTCTTTGAATATAACGCCAATGGTATTTCACAGATGCAAGTACAGTAACTGTAATTTAAAGCGAACAACCAAGGTGCATAGTACTCAAAAACGAAGATTTCCTCTACAATTGTCTTTGGAAAGGTGAATTTCCGACCGATAAGAGTTGATTACAGTGGTAGATGTAGTTATCTGGGCATTCACTGTAGTTAAACTTGATGTACCGTAATCTTATCAAGTTGTTCTCATTTCCGCCAGCCATTTAAAAACGAACGTGTCAATATTTGTTTAAATATCTTTTGTCAAGCCCATCTGTCAGTCTCCGTCACTTCGTAACACACTTCCATTGTACTTGCTTCATAGGCAAATTTGCTTATACAATAGATAATAATAATAGCGCAAAATAAACGAATTCAATTGCCTGGCGCGAAGTAATTACAATTTATAAACGTCGCAAAATTATGTGACAAAATAATTTATGAAACAATTGGTCAGTCACTTAAGTATAATATTTATTATTATTGAGTTTGTATTATAAATTTAGAAAAAACCATTGTCTGATTAAGACTCTACGTAATTGGTCATAATGAATGCAAAATTATGAACTAACAAATTTATGACTACAATTACATTATATATTTATTGTATTTATATGGCTAATATAAATTTAAGCAAAAACCATTGCGAAATTATGATTTACTAGCGAGATTAGCTGCCCCTTATAATTGTTAACAATCATTAAACCATTCACTAATTCGAAATTGCCAATGAAATTATATTAACAATAACAATTTATAAATACTTAGGTTCAAGTAAATTGTTGATTTGACTTAATTGTATATGTATTTACCGGAAACATGCGCAGTTTGTGGGTTGTTTACCTTATAATATATAATAGTGTAATGTTCATTTGGTACACAGTAATCATTGCATTAGGTAGGGTGAAGGAATTCTTAGGATGTACGTATGTCTTTTTATTCATATAATTTGCATGTGTGTGTGGAATTTATCCATGTGTCTACATTGTAAATTGACTTCTTATAGTCAACGCCTAAAAGTATGCAATGAATTCGAGTTGAAATGATTTTGTTTTATTTTTTTTTTATTAAAAATATAATGAAATTTTTTACAAATGATAAGTGTCCTGCTACCTTAAGAGGCAACTTAAGAATAATAAGAAATGATTGATTAGATGGGTTAAAAATTAAAATTAATTTAATTTGAATTTAAAATAAAATTAAACAATTTTCTAATTTTAAAAGCATATTTCATTTTATTTGAGCAGCCGTAGGCAAGCGAGCTATTAAATATTTTTATTTATTAAAATTATAGTGGGCATTTGGGGGGTAAAACAAACAACATATAAAGGCGCAACTTCCTTGAAGAAACTTCACTGGCATTTTTGTGACGTTTTGTGACACTGTAAATGTAATGTGTGTGTGTGTATGTATATATATGCAATTGTGTATGTGTACATGTCTAATCTTCTAATGTGACATTACGAAACAGATAGGACATGGACTCCTTGTTGTGTATGCGGCGTATAGCTTCAGCAATCAGTATCGATATATCAATCGTTTTAATCTTGTTGCACTGCAACTTTTGTACCTCATGTGGAATGGTATTGGTGACAACAATCTGCGCAACAAGAGAAACGGAATTAATTGTTGAAGATAGAATAGTTAGCACTCTACACACCTCATCGATCACTGACTCCTCAAGCAGTCGGGGCGCATCCGAGCTGAGAAGACCGTGTGTGGCAAGCACGTAGATCTTGCAGGCACCATTATCCTTTAGCATCTCTGCGGCAGCCACAAATGATTCCACATCATCGATTAAATCATCCTGTATAAAACAAACAAACGAGCATTAGAAGTCTTAATAGTTTGGAGTCTACAACATCTTTTGTTATACTTACCACCATGATGGCAATGCGTCCATTCACATCGCCCACAATGGTCAGCGGTGGCTTGACCTTAACCGGATGCTCGGGCACGCCCACCGACACGGAGGTCGTGCGCGTGCGGCTGCTGCTGGGTGCATGTTGTGGAGTAGAGTTTCTTGTGATTAGTGATTAGTGTGGCATTTGGCATTTTTGGCAATATTGATTTGTGGTGTGATGTGGTGCGTCACAGACATGTGCAGATGTTTGTTTGTGTGGTGCGTGTTTTTGAGTTAAAGTTGAAGTTGTTGTTGTTGTCGAAATCGTAACCAAAAAAGAAAAATGATAGTACATATACAATTCGTGTTGTCATTATAAACGATTACCAATTTTCAATTTGAAATTGTATAAATACAAACCTAGATGCCGATGGTGTGCACATTTCAATAGAATTTCCTAATATATTGCTATACGCCCTGCATAACACAAATGACAGAAATAAGGAATAACATTTTGGATTGGTTTCGCTTGCAAAGAGCGTGGCAAATTGGAACGTGGTACTTGCAACTACTGCAAATATATTGCCAATAATGCGTAAGCAATAACAGAAAATCCAATTGGGAATCTTAAAGTACTTAGTTGTTGTCTTGAAATATAAAAAAACAACCAGCAAATGCGAGCAATTATGATATATGATAGGAGGGTTAATGGTCCACGTGGTTAAAATGTGGATGGTGTAAAGATGATGTTCATATACGCTCTTGCCACTACAAACGTTTATGTACACTTTATTTCGCTCTTTTAAATTATATTCCATTTCAAGAAATGTAAATTTTTTGTATTTTTTATATAAAAACGAAAATTCTGTGAAGACGTAAGAAACATAAAGTACATAAATTTTTTAGTAAAAAGAGTAAATTAGTTTAGCTTCAAATGTATATAAAATGAAGTATGGCAGGAGCACTGAAACTACATTTCAATCTATAATCTGTTATAGATATTGCCTTAGATGACAATTGAAGCCAAAGCTATCAAACACTTCTTCTCGATATATACAACATACAACAAGCTTAATCTAACATAAAACAAAGTTTAATTGCTCAGCAGCAACACAAAGCTTGACAAATTGACAGAGTGCGTAAGTTAATTGAAAATTAAATACAGAACGGCACTCAAAATGTGTAATACAATAGCTTCAGTCAAAATACGAAGCTCTATACACAATTAGGGCAGGCGAGACATTCTAAATCGCTGGCTTGGCTTGGAGACTCACCTGGTGGGAGGTGGCGAGTATCTGCCATCGACTTCATCACTCTCAGCCTCCTTCTGCTCGCCGTGTATGACGGCCAGGCCAAGACGCAAGCGTTCCGCATAGGAATTGGCCTTCTTGGCAACGCCCGGATTGCGTGCCACAATCACTGAGTTGCGATATTCGGGTATCTGTTAAGATTTTAAGGAATACATTATTAACGATTAAGATTATTGAAATCCAAGTCAGACTCACGCTCTCCTGAATGTACTGCAGTAGAAAAGGCGAGGCGCGCAAATTGTCGACGGGTATATCAAAGAAGCCTTGAATCTCCTTCTGGTGCAAGTCCATGGTTATAATATGAGTAAGTCCAGAGGTGCACATCATTTTAGCCAGCAGCTTGGACACAATGCAGCCACGCTTGCGCATCTTGCACTGCTTCGAGTACGGCAAATAGGGTATGACACCCACAATGGATCGAGCTGAGGAAGTCTTGCAGGCATAAGCCATAATTAGCAGTTCCATAATGTTGTTATTGGCATCCCTGGCAAGAAAATAGGATGATTTAAACTATATCATTTATATCATTTGTCCATTTTCACTTACTTGGTGCCTGTTTGTATAATGTAAATGTCCTTGCCACGCACCGAATCACTAATTTCAACGATAGTCTCACGATTCGATTTGTGAAAGACCGAACATCCTCCATTTTTCAGGCCCATGCGCTCAGCAACCATATTGGCCAGATCCGGGTGCGAGTTGCCATTGATAATAACAATATCCGAGGTGGAGGTGTTATCCATGTCGCTTCTGCAACGCTTCGGTGGACGCACACTGCCTAATCTATAAGAGCAAACAAGTTATTACACTTTTAGATTCATATATCATCTTGATAAAAAATAGCACAAAAAACCAATAACAATAACAACAACACTTTTATGTACATTTGGGCGGGTGTATTAAAAGGCAACCTGCGTTTGGACATGCTACAGATGATACGAATATGATTTCCCCTATGACGATGACGGTGACTGTGCGACTGTGGCAGTCATAAATATTACGCGTGTGGAGACGTTGCCCTCTGTGTGCCACACGTTGCACGCTTTTATTGATTAGCCCCGTGAACTACTTTGAGGCGAGTTGTGTGTGTTATTTATGTGTGTCTTCTGCAACAAGCTGCAGGCAATTAGGTCTGCAACTTTGTTGACGCTTTTTCTTTGCCCAGTTGTTTTTTTTCTGTTTTTCTCTCTTTTTAATGCGAGTTTATGCCAAGTTGGCCCGTTGCTAAAAGTTTAAGACTGACGTGAGGTAAATTTCTGTGTGAAACGTGGCCAAAACCGCAATGCCAACTGCGCGCGTTTTTATCGACCAAACAAACTTTCAGTCGTACACGTGATTGATCCGGTAAAGGAGTATGTATGGCAACGTCAAAAGTGCCAAGCAAAACATTAGACAGTACCTTTCAAGGCAAGTCATTCAGCCCGATTCGGCCCAAACGGCCAGTTAACCCTTGGAGCGACAGAGCGACGCATAGTCTAAGCTGATTGGAATCTATAAGTTCTCACCAAGACATCGCACGCGAATCGCGAATCGAGTGGCGTCAAAATAAAAGTGAAAGCCCAAGCCAAAGTGGCTAAAACTAGCTGGTAAGAGGCGTTACAATGTTTCTTAATTGAATTTCTATTTCTATTTTTAATTTGCCAGCTAAAGCAGGTCAGCTAGAGCCTCCAAAGGATACGCCTTGTCAGCAGCAACAGCAGAAGGAACAGTTGAAGGAGAAGTTGAAGTAAATGCATTAAGGAATCCAATCAAGGAGCAAGTGGCATGGGTGACTCAGGTGAGATTCAATGGACTGTGCTGCTGTTCCTTTTCATAAATCACGACACTTCCGCACAAGAAAAAGTAATATGCCAATTTGCCAGACGCAACCGCGACTATTCAATTTCAAACGTTGACGTCTGTGGCATGTGCTTGGCAGTTGCAGCAACTGCAACGAAAAGTTGCCGTTGCCGTTGCCGTTGCAACGATAATCAAGACACGCATACGTGTGCGGCGTCGCATATCAAGTTTAAAGATAGGATTAACCTATTGAATGGCCATGGATGGGTTAGGTGGTAAGTGTGAAAACTTATGACGGCCCTCCTTTAGCGGATTAGAGTATCCAGTTGCATTAGAAGAGTCCTGCACGTTGCTGGCGTCACTTGTAAACGCGGAGAGTTTGACAAAATGCTGGGCATAGCCTGTGATCCGTTGGAGCACACGAGCATGTATGAACGTGGCTCAGATGGTACTGGGATTAACATATTTATCAAGTCTATTCATTTATCTCTTTCAGAACACATTGACGATCCTTCCTGCTAATATTTTCAAATATCCTTTTTCCTTTGCAGACAGCGAGGACAGCGATGGCGAAGGCGGTCTAGGCAATGTATCCCGCGTTATTATCCGTCCTCCGGGGCAGAGCGGCAAGGCTAAACGTGGCCATTTATGCTTCGATGCCGCCTTTGAGACGGGCAATCTGGGCAAGGCGGAGTTGGTGGGCGATTTCGAATACGATTTATTTCTGCGTCCAGATACTTGCAATCCACGTTTTCGTTTCTGGTTCAACTTTACGGTGGATAATGTTAAGCAGGATCAGCGTGTGATCTTCAACATTGTCAACATCAGCAAGAGTCGTAATTTGTTTAATTGTGGACTGACGCCACTTGTCAAATCCTCCAGTCGACCCAAATGGCAGCGACTGCCAAAGCGTCAAGTGTTCTTCTATCGCTCGGCAATGCATCAGGGACATTATGTGCTCAGCTTTGGCTTTAATTTTGACAAGGAGGAGGATGTGTACATGTTCGCCTTGGCATCGCCTTACAGCTACTCCAGACTGCAGTCCTATCTCAATGTGATCGATGCACGTCAAGGATCCGAGAAGCGATTTACACGCAGCGTGCTCGTCAAATCCTTGGTAATAACTTGTTTTAATCGGTTAGAGTTGATATTAAGGTGTTCCTTTTCTTTGCCAGCAAAATCGAAATGTGGATATGCTGACAATCGACCAAGTGACGCACAGTCAACGCTCCACAAATCGTTTGGAGAGAAGCTTCATTCGCGTCATTGTCATTCTCTGTCGGACGCACTCGAGCGAGGCGCCAGCTTCCCATGTGTGCCAGGGTCTCATTGAGTTCCTCGTGGGCAATCATCCCATAGCGCATGTTCTGCGCGAGAATTTCGTTTTCAAAATTGTGCCAATGGTGAATCCGGATGGAGTCTTTCTGGGTAACAATCGCTGCAATCTGATGGGTCAGGATATGAATCGCAATTGGCATGTGGCATCTGAGTTTACGCAGCCGGAGTTGCATGCCATTAGAAATGTGCTAAAGGAGTTGGATAATTCGGATGTAAGTTGATTATTACAATAATGATACAGTTTACAATCAGGGACCAGAAGTAACAGCTATTAATAGTTCAGGACATTTATTTAATCTCTTACCAAAAACAATCATTTTGTATTTTACTTAATTTTCCCTATGTCAACAGTTTTTAAAATCAGTTTCTAAATTTTATAGACAACTCATTATATATGATTATATGATTTTGATTGATGATTACTATAAGTAAAATCATTAATAACTGTTATCATAGGACAAGTTAAATAAATAAATATTGTTATGGGAGAACATAAAAAAAGTGAAACTTAGCTTTTTAACAAAATTTATATCTGTTGCGGCCCCTGACTGACTAACTGACACTATTGATTACTTTTTTTTCTATTTCCAGACCTATCAGATTGACTTTGTGATCGATTTGCATGCAAACAGCAGCATGCACGGATGTTTCATCTATGGCAACACATATGAGGATGTCTATCGCTATGAGCGACATCTGGTATTCCCGCGTCTCTTTGCCAGCAACGCACAGGATTACGTTGCCGAGCACACCATGTTCAATGCGGATGAGCGGAAGGCGGGCAGCGTGCGACGTTATTGCTGTGAACGTTTGAGTGACACTGTCAACGCCTACACCTTGGAGGTCTCCATGGCGGGTCATTATCTGCGCGACGGCAAGACGGTGGCACTGTACAACGAGGACGGTTGTAAGTAGATCTATTTATTTCCAAGTTTATAAGACAGCTTAATGAGATGTAAGGAGATGACGTGGACAAACTATGATCAAAATGACTTTTCGCTTGAAAATCGGTTCAGTTTTAATCAAGTTATGACAGTTTGAAGTTGGTCAGACTTCGGATTAAGCCACTTTACAAGTCAAAATTTTTGTTCAAATTCACATGATTTTTTACAAAAAAATGAAAGGTCTCAGAATCAAGTTTAAAGTGTTGTTGTATACTAATTAATATATAAAGAGATAATTAAAAGTGAAAACTTGTGATTTAAAATTTTGAATTTTCGAAATTTCAAAGGGGGGACCCTTAGCATCAAAATCTTGAAAATCGGCTTAGTTTTGATCAAGTTATGACAGTTTGAAGTTGGTCAGACTGTGGAGCTAGTCACTTTACAAGTCCAAATTTTTGTTCAATTTCAAATGATTTTTTACATAAAAATGAAAGGTCTCAAAATCAAGTTTAAAGTGTTGTTTCATACTAATTACGATATAAGGAGTTGATTAAAAGTGAAAACTTGAGATTTAAAATTTTGAATTTTCGAAATTTCAAAGGGGGGACCCTTAGCATCGAAATTGAATCTTGGTCGAATATAAATAAATTTTCTAAATGAACAAAATTTGAATACAGAATGAATTTAGAGGCCAAATCATGATCAAAATGACATTCCGCTTGAAAATCGGTTCAGTTTTGATCAAGTTATGACAGTTTGAAGTT
This sequence comes from Drosophila innubila, assembly GCF_004354385.1. Lineage (NCBI taxonomy): Eukaryota > Metazoa > Arthropoda > Insecta > Diptera > Drosophilidae > Drosophila > Drosophila innubila. The sequence goes on along the minus strand of NW_022995380.1, from coordinate 21,406,320 downwards.
GGTCAGACTGCGGAGCTAGTCACTTTACAAGTCTAAATTTTTGTTCAATTTGACATGATTTTTTACAAAAAAATGAAAGGTCTCAGAATCAAGTTTAAAGTGTTGTTTTATACTAATTACGATATAAGGAGTTGATTAAAAGTGAAAACTTGAGATTTAAAATTTTGAATTTTCGAAATTTCAAAGGGGGGACCCTTAGCATCGAAATCGAATCTTGGTCGAATATAATTAAATTTTCTAAATTAACAAAAATTGAATGCAGAATGAATTAAGAGGCCAAATCATGATCAAAATGACATTCCGTTTGAAAATCTGTTCAGTTTTGATCAAGTTATGACAGTTGGAAGTTGGACAGTGTGCTATGTGATCATTAACTCTCCTAATTATTTTCTTTTAAGATCATCGTGTTGGTCGCAACTTGACGCGCACACTGCTGCAATACTATCGCTTCATTAATGTGCTGCCCGTGCCGTTGGTGTCGGAGATGCGGTTGCAGGGAAAGCGACGCGGTCGTCCTCGAACTCATCACTCGCGTTCCCGCTCCAGGACACGATACGAGGTAAAGCCGCGGGCAAAGACGACGCGCTGTCATGCCCCCATATCCTACAACAATCTGAGCATCTGCTACGACTCTGGCGGCGGCGTCTCCTCCGATGAGGGAGGCTACTCACCAACGCGAGCCGTACCCATTGCACCTGGCAGCAGCACCTTCAGTGGTTATCGGAACTATCGGCGTGCTGCCACCGCCAGTTGCGCCCTGCATGATCAGTATTCCCTAGGCGTGTGTGAGCACGGCGGCAGTCGGAGCAAGAGGGCAGCCGCAGCAGCTGCACCGCTGACAATTGAGTTGCCCGTGCCACCAGGTGTGAGTGTGCCCCCCAAGCCGTACCTGTCCATTATCGATCTGAATCAGCTGACACGCGGCAGCCTCAAGCTAAAGCTGAACAGTTTCGATGCGGACGAAAGGCGTTAAGGTTGAAAGTGTACTACACATTCGAGTATAACAACTGTAACTGTAATTATTACTGTAATCGATTTTCTATGCTTCATGCAGCTTTGTTTCTTGAATAAACAGTTATATCTAATCAAAAGCTTTACCGCTCATTTTACTCACACGGGGGCAACAAGTTGCCGCTCACATTGAGTGAAATTTCAAGCTTATCACATTGAAGTACATATATACAAATACAAATACATGATGTACACATAAGAAGATTCACATGTGCTCAACAGTGTTGCCCGAATAGCTTTTTTCTGAATCAAATTATTTCAAAAGGCAGCGGGCCGCAATTAATCAATCCGATATAACCGATTAGTAACTAGCTCATTGTTTGGTTCTAAATTCGATTATAGAATAGATCCAATTTAAATTTCTGATTATAAATTAACTTCTTTTTTACATTTGTACAACTATATTTTAAATTTATTGGAAATGAGAATTTCAACTTAATGTTTAGGGGCAGTAAAAAATAGCCAAAAATAAATACATATAACGGTGAGCCTCCAAACTAATATTTTAGTTGTACTGAATTTCCAAACATTTAACCAAATAAATATTTAGGGGCAGTGGAGTAATATTATACAGCTTTTTTTCATTTAAAATTGGGCAGCACTGGGACTCACACACACACTCATATGTATGTATGTGTTGCTGTGGTTCTGTGTAGTAATTGCCGTATATTGTTGCGCATTGGTTTGTTGGCCTTATGCCAGGCAGAGACATCTATAATCCACCCACCGCCACCCATTACCACCCCCCGCGGATCCGGTCAGCAGCGTTCTCTGCAAGTGCGACACATTGGCGACTTCAATTGTAATGCGAGCATATGGCGTCAAATATCTACAAATCACAGTCGCAATAATAAACAACACATAAATTTGAGCATATTTTCATATTATCTCAATTCAAAGCGCTGTTATCTCTGACATTTCAACACACAAAAAATGCACGGGAGTGTTAGTGTGTGTGTGTTTTACGTGGGAGGCCATGTAACTAGAATCTATCTTATCGCACATATGACTTAACAATGCATTTGCTATGTACATACATAGCGTGTAATCGTCAATAAATAAAAGGTATTCTTAACAATCAGGTACCTGTTAAAAATGCGCTCAACTTTTTTTTATATATATAGAAAAAAACACGCGCGAAATTTGTGATAACACTACGAAAAGTGAGCGCCGAGCAACAGACTGTGTAGCGTTGATTGATTAACGCTTTCAATTAACAAATCCGTCGCCAGTTGCTTTTACGTTCGCGGCTTCGAAATCAATAAAAGACACTTAAGCGTTTTGTATAAATAAAACCGAAAAGAATGAATAAATAAATGAAGCGCAAGAGCAAGAGCAAACAAAAAACTTCGAGAGCGAACAAGTCGCGCACAGCGTTGCCAGACTGTAGCGACAAGGGCAACTTAATTGATAACATAATAAAATAAATAGAAATTTTGACAGAATTTAATATATTTATATTGTAAAATTTTAATAAAACAATTAAGCTAAGTGTGATTTTGTTATAACATTAGTTACAGAAGCAGCTGGTCTGCATTATTAGTACTGGCAACGCCGGCAGAATGTGATGAACAAAACAAAATTGAAAATAAAGCAGCGTGTGAACAACTGAAGTAACCAGCAACACAATTACATACACACAAACATATGTACAAGCAGACAAAATAAACATATGTCAACAGATAAAACTGATACGCAAATAAAAAACTCTCGAGAGTCTAGACAAGCAAAATATGGTGCGTGGGAGCGTATGTGAAATTGGATCGAAAGTAACAAAAAAATGTATACACAGCGAGACACTAATTGGATTATGCAGGGAACACAAAATTAGCAAAGGAAAGAAACCATATTGCCGCTTTTTACTTGTTTCTCTGCAGTAGCATGACGTTGCTGTTGTCTTCTTGCTGTTAAAAACTGTAATAATTATTTATTGCAAGCACATATACCACACTCAGAGCGTTTTGCGTCCGCACTGTTGAATTATTGATTCTCTTTAACACAATTTGTTGCAATTTACGCCCTAAGAGAGCGCAATGAACCGTTTCAAATAAGATCTCAAATGCAACTGAGAATGCAACAGCCCCATTGGGGCCCCAAGGAACTGAATGGTTTCCGAGGGTTGCCCATCCAATAAAATTTTTCGATCTGGTTCAATTTCATTTACCTAAAAAAATTCGTACATTTCCGAAAAAAGGTTTTCTGAATTTTTGTATTTTTTTTTTCAATTTTTTTTTTTTATTATTTAGCTAAAGCTTTCTACATTTTTGCAGAATTTTTGTTAGAACTTTCTCGATTTTTATATATTTTTTTGGTCCCATAATATACTCATAGTAAAAAACATACATAGGTGGCGCATTTCTGTCTCGCAATTCAGACAAAAGGTGGCGGGAATTTGAATTTGCTTGATCCGGCAGCTCTGTCGCTGAATTTGGCAGCAATTGAAAGGTTTGAAATGTAACCTATAATTTAGCGATAGAAATTAAATAAATACATTTATAATTATATAATTGACTAGCTAGCGGACTACCTATTTACAGGCACATATAAATCAACATTAAAAAAATTATTCATTTTAGATTTTGGCACTTGGCAAAATATAATGAATAAATGAAAAATGAACTGCTTGTTAGCACTGCTTGCAAGCAGGCTGTTAAAACCAACTGTTATTATAAACTTAGCAGTGACTCTAAAACTGTAAATATGCGTTCACTCAAAAAATTAAAAATCAGAAAGTTTTCGTATAATTTAAATAATTTTAATGCAAAATTAAATTGCAAACAGAAAATATTCAATCTACTTCGAGAACTGTTAAATTTTCAGCTTAATCGCATTTGTCTCGCATTAATGGTAATTTTTAAACTCTAAAACATCTGCGATTCTCTGAGCTTATTTTGTACTATAGGAAAACTCAGCTAGTCATGGTTGGATATCTGTTTCTATTACTGCTGGTGGGAGCTGCGCAGGGTAATAGCTTCAGTAAAAGTGATATTCAGGATTTGTTTGAAGTGGAGAGATCCTTGATTCTTAACCTTCGAAATTACGCAAAGGAATTGCAAGGGAAATTGCGTATAATCAAGGGGTAAATATAGAAAGATATAAGTGAATTCAACTATATCTTTAAATATATTATTGTTTCATTAATTAGCGCACTTGACGAATACAGCGAACATGTCAAAGATGCCACTAGAAATCCTGAATTGTATTTGTCGAACCCTTTAAATACCTTTAAGCTCATACGTCACATGAGTCTCGATTGGGCAGCCTGGCAACTGAAGATGGAGGAGCAGTTGGGGGAAGAACAAATCCAGATGCAACAACGTCTTTTATCACGCACTCCCGATAAGAGTACCTTGAAGACGGCAGCACAGCGTCTACAGTCTTTATTCAAGTTCTACAACTTGGAACCCGCCTCCTTTCTCCAGGTCAACCACAGGCACTTGAGGTAAGTCCTGCACCTGACGAGGAAGATTACTCTTACTAACATTTTCCTGTTAGACTCGATCCTGTGGACTGCTATTACATGGGTATGGAGCTGTACGAACAGGAAAAGTACCACGAGGCTGTCAAGTGGTTAACAGTTGCCGCTGATAATTTCAACTCATCACCCCACAATGATCTCATAGGCGTGCCACATTGGCGGGTCTATGAAATGAAGTCCAAGGTGTTCCTTAGTCTAAGTACGTATTGTTTTTTTTAACAGGGACTTAAAGGGAGGAATTTTCTTCGGTTCTCCGGTCTTGTTCCCCGATTTATTTATTTTTAACAGAAATAACTCCATTTCAGATAAATTTCTCGAGTCCCACAAAGCTCTTTCAACTGCCATTGAATTGAATCCTGGCAATCAACAACTCTTAGAGCAACAATGGCAACTGGAGCAAAAAAGCAGAAACAATGAAAAGGATCCAATTCCTGCTCCAGCTGTAATCCTTAGCGATCTACAACAACAGTGTGCAGGCGAATCCAGACAGGATAATACACTGAGTTGCGAACTTATTACAAATGTGACGCCATTTCTAGAACTGGCGCCTCTTCGAGTGGAAGATTTGTATTATTATCCTTATGTGATGATCTACAAGGATGGCATATACGATCGGGAGATACAGCACATTAGGAATGCCTTTTTACGCTGTCCGTCGAGAAATAAATTTGAGGAAGGCGGCGGGATTTTAGGCTGCTTGATCCCAGACAGTTATAGTTCGGTGATTCGGACTTTAGGTGTTCGCATGAAGGACATGGCAGGACTCGATAATGATATTGACGGTATATTTGTCATGGAGTATGATTCTACAAGTCCCTTGCAGCCATTTAAGCTGCCCTATGTGAGTATTTGTGAGACATGAATATTAAATTTTAATGGAATAATATTTTTATTCAAATTTGCAGCTAGATTTTATTGATTTGCAGGATGTAACAGCCTCAGCCATTTTATTTGTAAGTAGAATTGATTTATATCGATTTGATCCTTTTATACAGTATTCTTTTTTTGTTAGTTAAATGATGTTGCCTTGGGTGGTGCTCTTACCATACCCAATCTCGATGTTGTTGTCTATCCACAACGAGGTGATGCTTTGGTCACCTTCAATGCGGGCAACTTTGAGCACACACTTTGTCCCAAAATGGTGGGAAGTTCGATGAGTAAGTTAGCCAATTTATTCAATCATATATATCAGCACTTCTACTTATATTTTGGATTTGCAGTCATTGTCAAGTTTATGCGGGATGAAGAGAGCGAGGAAGAGAAAGAGCAGTGAGTTCAATGAAAGAAAAGAGTTTGCGATTTATATTTTCAAACATGTCTTAAACTACAAATATAAGTCACTTTTAAGCACAGTAAGCCAACTATCTTTATTTTTGTATGAGAAGTAGTTCATTGTAATATGGGCCATAAATATTTAGACTGCATAATTTCCATAACAAATTCATCAGACACGCTCTATTTGCAATCAGTTAAGAACCTAGGTAAAAGCCTAGTTGACTTATTCCTCAGATGAAGTTCAAAGATGTTGCAATTTAGATTATTGCGATCCATTGTGAGTTTATTGATTTTTACTGTTGTGCTGGTGGCGTGTCAATCGAATGGATCGCATCAAAACCGGGATTATATTACATCTTTGACTGATAAGCTGGAATTGTTGTCGCAAAATGAGAAACTCCATTTGAACCTGATGGACTATGTTGACCAAATGCAAGAGAGAATTGACATTGTCAAAAGGTAAGCTGCAATATAATTAATTTAAATTACTTTCTTGACTGATATGCAATTCCTAGACTGGCAAAATACTTAAGACAGCCACTGCAGTCGGCCAAGGGTCGGGAAAAGGAATTTCTATCCAATCCTTTGAATGGTTTCTCACTTTTACGACATATGCAATCGGACTGGACACACGTGTTGAGATTATTGGAACAACCAGTTGGTCAAGGTATGAATCTAAATCAGTATTTCCACTTTTCACAGCTTAATTTCATACAGAACAAATTGATTTTGTGCGGCAAATGCAAAAGATAAGACCACAAATTCACGAGGTGCGGGATTCAATGGCTGCGATACATCGAATTAAAGAAATATATAAACTTAAATCTTGGGACATGGCCAGAGGATTGCTTGAAGGAGTTCAATATAAGTGGGTAAAAAGCCGAAAAACTTAAGTAATCTTCAACTCTTGCTCCTTTTCACAGTGCTAAGCTTTCGTATCTCGACTGTTATGAGTTAGGATATCTGTATTATAATAGCTCGCAGTTTAAAAGGGCAGAGGAATGGTTAGTCACAGCAAGACATTTAATTACTCCAACTCAGGCTGATCTTCACTCGATTTTGGGCGTAACCCGTAGTGATATTTCCTTTCTTTTGGCCAGATCCCTCTCAGCAATGGGTAAGAGATCTCTAAATAAAACTGCCGTCATTATAAAATATTTCTTTATGAATTTAGGTAACTCTGCTCATGCCCGAGCTGTCTTATTGGAAGAGCCACAGTTTAGTGGTGCGGTTGAAGAGTGGCTTGATTATTTCAAGGCGAATATGCCAGAGAAAGTGGAAAATGAACAACTTAAGGAATTTGAGCCGGAGTACCATCGGCTTTGTAGCTCCAACTACAAGTCGAAACCCTCACGCTTGTTGTGCTCTTTTAAAAGGACTCCAACTCCTTTTCTACGTTTGGCACCTTTTAAAATGGAACAGTTATCTCTAGATCCTTATGTAGTTGTATTCCACGATGTCGTCTACAGTTGGGAGATCGCTGCTTTGGAGCGTGCAACAAAGTCCTTGATGGAACGTGCCTCGGTCAGCAATGCAAAAACTCGTAGATTCATAGTTTCAAGTGTTCGCACTGTAAGCGGTGTTTGGTTGCCACATTATCGATTTTCCAGTCTGATTAACGAGCTGGTGGAACGTATTCGACAAAGGATTAAGGACTTGTCAGGACTGATAATCGATAGTTCCATACATCGTAATATACAGCTGCTTAACTATGGATATGGCGGACATTATCTCACCCACAATGACTTCTTGAACATAACCACCACCAATTACTTCTATGATGATCGCATTGCCACTGTTTTGATTTATGTAAATGCATCACGTTGGCTCATTGTGGTTTCTCTAAAAACTCTCTCTCTTTTTTCAGCTCAATGATGTCACGAGTGGTGGGGCAACTATCTTTCCACAGCTGAATTTGGCGGTGAAACCCGAACGTGGCAAGGTGCTTCATTGGCACAACACGGTTCCAGGTAGCTTCGACTATGAAACGCGCTGTCAGCATGCGGCATGCCCCGTATTAGTTGGCAACAAGCTAGGTAACTCGATGTTGCAAGTAGATTTTGTTAGATTCATGAAAATTTCTTTGCAGCTATGACACAGTGGATACATGAGGGAGATCAAATGTTTCATAAGCCTTGTTTAAGCCCACCCAAAGATAGAAAGTACTATTGAAAGTTGAAATATCTTAAATTTATATATATTTGTTATATCTTAAAGGTGCTAAAATAGATTATTACCTACAAATGGATGGCAACAGTTAAAATATATAAAAATATATAAATTTAAAAAAAAAGAAGAAACACATATTTTTGGTCAAGTTCCACGCAAGATTTACTTTCTTTTCTTGTGCTTGCACTCAGCTTATTGCACCATTAAGTGGGCAATTAAATTCAATTAACCCCACACACAAACACACACTCTCGTTCCATCTCCTGGCAGCTGAGACTCCAAATGCGATTTCTCAGTTGCCATTTATCAAGAACTCTCCAAGCATCGCTGAAATCGACTGGCATCCACTGCTCCTTCTCCTTCCCTCTCCTACTCCCCCTGGTCCTTTCTCACGTTTCCCTTCGATTTCATTTGGCGTTGCTAATAATTTCATAGATTTATCGCTTAGCTGGTATTTTCTCCAGTTTGTCGATTGGTTTCTGGAAAAGTGAAGTAAATATTTTACTTGAATTTAATATTTTTAGGTTTCATTGGCATCAGTTTTTAAGTACTTAAAAGATGCAATACTATAACCTGCAAGTTCTCTTAGGATTAATTTCAAAAAGAATCTGAAGTTGCTTTTAATGCAAGCTTAAGTCTCTTTCTTAAAAGCTAGTGTCATTTTGACTTAGAAAAGTAAATGCGCTGCAAATTAATCTTGATTTCACCTTTTTGCGAATTGAGTTGCTCACATTGTGAGAGACAACAGTCAACATATGCCAAGGACTTCGACTCCTCGACTCCTTGAGCCAACTCCTCCAAAGGTAACAGCGGCAATTTATCAAAATTTGCAAATGCAAAGAGCGCAAAGGGGAGAGAGAGGGAGTGAGAGGTAAGCCACAATAGCAATTGGCATGCGTGTGTGCGTGATAGCATGTCTATGTGTGGTAGTCTATTTGTGTAGGTGTATTTGCTGGACTGTGTGTGTGTGTGTGTGTGTCTGTACTTGACTTAAATTGCTTTTTTCAATGCCAACGGCTGCAGCTATTTGTTGTTGCCACCGTCCCTGTCTCTGCCCCTTGCCCCAGCCGACTTGCCTGGTTGGCTGCCTGTCACATGTGGAGCCAAATGTCATTTCAGCAAAATCCCTCAAGTCGTTCGTCTGCCGACTGTTCGCTCATCTGTATATGTGTGTATGTGTGTGTGTATTGTGTGGGTGTGCGTAAGAAAACACTGTGCAAAATATGTTGGCAGCATTTTTCTGTGGCTCTGTAGATTGCACTGTGACACAGGTTTGAGTTTGAGGCTGCGGTTGCCTTTACAAGACAATGAACATTTGTTGCTTCTGCTGCAGCAACAACATCAGCAACAACGACTACAACAAAAGGAACAACAACAACCTAAATGAGACACAGAGTTACATATTGTAAGTATGTGCATTGAAGTCAGCAAAGGTGCAGATGACTGCAAATCTTCTGTTTAAGAGTTCTATTACGAGTACAACAAATGAGTTTAAAATAAGATGTGTATTTAAAATACAATAAAAAGGTATTGTTATGCAAAGGAAAAGTACATATTTTAGAAGCTGATTTTATTTCAAAATAATAATAGTAAAATAATTAAGTAAATTGTAGCTTAGATTAAAAAAATGTGTTAAAGAATTTTGGGTTATTTGGACCTGACGATTTTTCTGAAGAAATATAATGTTTACATTTTTTTTTTTATGATTTACAAAAATTACGAAAATTTCTATATCAAAGGTTCGTCCAACTTCAAACTTTTATAGCTCGGTCAGTACTGGACCGATTTTCAAGCGGAATATCATTTGCTTTGAATTTCGGATTAGTATACTTTTGATAATGTCACATTTGCCTAATCTTTCCTTATTTAACCTCAAAAAACCTTTTTATCCTCTTAAATTAATAAAGTATTCTAAATTTTCAATAAAAAACTTGTATCCCAAGAACTCGTCCTGATTAAATCATCCTCAAGGTTCACAGATTTGTGCGACATCAATTTATTTGTGGTTTTGAGCTTGTTGCTTCAACATTTTCGCTTACTTTATCTTACCTTCTTTGTCTCTAATAAAATTAAAATGCCAACCATTTGCACTTAAGTCCCTTCACAATGTGGATAGTCCTTTGGAACTCCGCTCGGCTGTCTGTGCTAAAAAATTAGCAACAATTTTTCAGCAACTCATCAAATGCGCTGACTGTCAACCGCATCGTAAGACAACCCCCGTCAGAGTAACCCAACCCACCCAACCCACCAAACCACCCAACCCACCCAACCCAAAAGAAGCCACTTAACGGGAGGAGGAAAGCTGAGTTACTTTGCCGCTGCTTATGCTACACCTTGTTACACTCTCCTGCCACATGCCACGCACACTTTGTCATTCGCCTGCGTAATTTGATATGCTGCGGCTTACAATTTCCTTTTTTTTTTTTTATTATTTGCCACAAACGATTTACTTGCCACAAACGCAATTTGCTTGAAATTTTTATTTAAACAACAATATGGCTGGCTGAGATTGAAATTGAGATGAAGATTGTGGATTGTGGCTGAGATTGAGAGTTGCAAATGAATTGTTTGTTTGTGCATTAGAGATTCAGAAGATACAGAGATACGGAGATACTTACACTTGTAGATACTTTAGCAGATTGTCAGCTCTGGGCTTACTCACCTTTTCTGCGTTGTCGTCTTGGCTTTCAAGCACTTGGCCAAGTCCGCGGGCTGCTGCAAAAGACACTCGGCGAAATTAATTTGCTGCAGACGCTGCTCAAGCAGCTGGGCGTGGTCCATGTCGACGACGCCTTGAGTAAATTATTGTGTATTTTTTTGTACTTTATTCTACACTTTTCTTCACTTTTTTTTCGCTTTATTTCTTGCTGTTTTAAATTGGTTTCATGTTCGCATCGCCCACTTGTGGCTTTGGTTTTTGGCTTTTTGCTTCGGGGTTTCTTTACACCTTGGCTAATTGCAATTGGATGCGCATGTTGCTGACAGCTCTCAGCCAAAGAATCTTTCAAAATTTAAGCGCTTTAAGCCAAAAAAATATATATTTAGATATTGTGTGTGGAAGGTTTTGCTGGCGTTAATGGCAATTTTATGGCCCAGAGCTGCGGTCCCTTTGCGTGGCAGCTGCTGCCAAAGCAAATATTTTAGCCAGTGGCCGGGGCAAAAATCTAATCTATGCAAGCCACACACAACACACACACAACACACTCACACTCTCACAACACACACACTATTTTTTTTTGCCCGTCACTTTTTTCGTTGCATACTTTTGAGCGCAGCGCAGTTAATTGCCCCTTGAAGAATACGCTTCACAGTCTCGTACCTATGCGCCACAAAAGCATTTCAGTTGCCCCACTCTGTGTCCGTGTGTGTGTGTGCGTTTTAATCGGTTTGACTTTGCTGCTGACCTGCGGCGCAATAACAGCAACAACAGCAACAAGGACTACGACACAAGGACAACAAGGACAACAACGACAAACAACGTTGCGAGAATGGCCCGCAGCAGATTGAATCCTAATCGAGGTTTTGACTTTGGTTACGTTGCGTAAACACGCAACAACCGGTGCACACATATACACACACGCACACTCACACACATGGGGGCTACTGCAGTTTATTGTAGCATACTTCCAGGCTGACATCGGCATTGGTTGGGGCTCATTTGGGGGCAATTTGTGCGCTGCTTTAGGTGGGGCCTCTGGTTGCCTCTGGGCATATTAAGAGTTGCCTCTCGGCTCTCGAGCTTGGAGTGGAGTGGGAGTGGATGTAGGTTTGGTTGGACTGCCTTTAAATGCGCTTTTAATCGCTGCCTTTAAAGTTGGCATCAATATTGAACTGGCGCGTGTCTATGCAGCTGTTGACAGCGGACACAACTGTGTTTTAGCTCACGAAGACAGGCAGGCGGAAAAGGACAACAGCACACACACACATACATACACATGGGGAGAGCAACTTTTGACAGTTTAAAGTTTGACACCCGGCTTGCAATTGTGTGTGTGCGTGACACAAAAGACGACGCCAAAGCAAAGACTTTGTCCTGTGTCCTTTTTGTATGCAGCAATGCGTTGACTTGTCTTTTTCCTCCTCTCAGTCTTGCTTTTCTCTGTCCCTTTTCTCTTTTGCTGTCTCTATCGCTGTCTATGTCTCTGCCCTCCCTGCGACCTTCAAGCACAGCAGAAACTTAAGCATCACGTAAGCATTTCACTTCCCTTACCCCATCTTGTCTTCTCTTTCTTCTCCTCTGCCCTGCAACCACATTCACAGCCTTTCACATTTGTGTATGCATCAATTTTTAGTTATTTCTTGATATTTTGTACACATAGTTTCTCCTTCTTCTTGTTCTATCATTCTTGCTTTTTATTTTTTGGTACAAATTTGCTTTTACTTTTCGTTGTCGTCGTTGGTTTTTGGTTCTCGGCCTCGCTCGTTCCTGTTGTTGAAAAGGTCAGACATTGTCAGTTAAGTGTCCATGTCGAAAAGTGTAGTTCAACATTCGAGTGCTTTTTCACAATTTTTTTCACTTGGCTATTACTCAGTTGTACTCAGCTGGCTCCTTTCCTCTTGTCTTTCGCTCTTTTTTGAATGACTTCTGGTTAGGTGTCAATGTGCAAAGTGGAATTATGGTAAATGGTATTGGAAAACTTTTCCAGCATCTACACCAAGTGGATATTAAAAAATTGACAAAGCCTGACTGGCTGCAATGACGCACTAACTTTAGAGCTTTTCTATCAAGGATAGCTCATTTAATTTAGAGCCCTAAGTAACTTCTATAATAACTTATAACCTAATGGAACTAGATAAAAATTGAGAGCATTTATAAGAAACACGATTGATTACAATGAAAACAGTCTTCATTTATGCTTTGAGCTGACTTAAGCAAGCTTTAAGCTTTTCGTTTAGCTTAGAAGCAAGCTGCAAAGCTTTAATGTGCTTTAAAGGTTTTGGAATTCTACAACATTTTGAAGTTTCTTTCAGTAATTTAATTTGATTGCAGCAATTTATATGTATGAAAATTTCTAAAGCTTTGAGCTTTAATGTGCTTGAACACTCACTTAAGTAATCTGAAAATAGACATATTTCTTACAAACTTATATGTTATACTCTAAAAGCAGGCATTACACTTGCATTGTGCATTTGATTCTTTTAATATTACACTAAATTGAATTTTCCTCTTCTATCCACACTAATGCAATATTTAAATAAAACGTTTAGTGTCATTTGCTCTAATTTATAAGCAAATGCTTATGTACTCCTAAATCCTACTTTTTCCTTCGCACACCGTGACATAAATTACAAAATCAACAACTAACAGAAGAAAATAGGATAAAAATCAAGTTATGGCTAGGAAAAAAAATCATATCTCTATATTTTGATTTATTGGCTGCTGTTGAGCCTCAGTGTTGGCACTGTCCCAGCCCCCTTGTCCCACCCTTGTCTGCCCAGCTAGGCCGGGCTAAGTAGACAGCTCAGAGGCCTAAACGCAGCAAAACAACAGGAAAAGATGTTGGGAACACCAACAACAAAAAGCAAACAATGGCTGGCATTTGATTTGTGACTTGCGACTTGCGACTCTTCACGTAGCAGGCGAACTGAGGAAGGAGGAGGGAGAAGGGAGGAGGCGAGGGTTTCTCGCCCCACTCGCAACTGCAAAATCAACATAAAAAATATGAAAATAAAAATCACGCAACAGGATATTGAAACGTCACACATATGCCACAAGTGCGAGCCACGCACGTAGTCAGAGCCACGTTGCCAGGAGGAAATCATAAAAGTTTGGGTGCAAAGCTGGTATCAGCAGCAAGAGCAGAAGGCGGAGTGGGGGAAGAGTTGGTAGCAGGACTTCATGCGGCATTAAAACTGTCAGTGGCGCAGATTGCCTGCGGTAGGTAAGGACACCTTCACACATGATTTATTTGGCCAGGCAGATGCACTGCAGCATCATTCCGTTTGCGAAAAGAAAATGGGAAATTGGCGCAAAAACTGCGCACAATTTGTAAACAGTTGCAGTTTCTTTTTTCCACTTTTTCCGTGTTGTTTTTCTCCCTCCCGCCACACGTGACAAGCTGTTGGGGCTTCTGGCCAATTGTCAGTCTGACTGTGGTGTCTGATTGGAACTTGCCTTCGGTTTCTGGCCTTTTGCCTTTGCCTTTGCCAGAGCTCGACGAACGTGCAGTGAAAGTTTAAATAATAAATAGGAAAAGTGACTTTAGTTGGGGTAAACATACAAATGTACCTAGAGAAGAGTTCATGACTTTGCTCAAGTTCTAGTGCGGAAATTTCTATTGTAAAATTAAGTAATATTTTTTAAAATTATATTTAAAAGACTACAGCAGAAGGTTTAGATGTTTGAAAGAATGTTGTAATTATGAGAATAGCTCAACAGATAAATAAATATAAGATCTTTGCAGTTTGCAAATTGCAAGAATTTCAAAAGTAAGACTAAGCAATATCATTTTAAAATCATATATAAAAAAGTGGATGATGTGTAAGATCTTAAAAAGGGTGTAGAAATTTTATTTGTAAAATAAGCAATATTTTTAAAATCGTTGCAAAATAAATTAATTTAAGGTGGTAGATCTTTGAAATTATGCAATATTTTTGAGAGTAGAACTAAGCAGTATGTAAAAAGTTAGAAAAAAAAGACCAGTTAGATGGAGGTGTTAGATCTTTGTCATTTCAACTATGTCTTAAAGTGCTTAACAAAGCCACAAAAGCTGCTCATAAGTTGAAACCTGAGAAGAAAAAATGTGGTCGAGCTTCAAGAGATTGCAGTGCCTTTTACCGTTAGCTGGAGTTGCGTGTAAGCGTGTGTGTGTGTATGTGTGTTTGGCCTGAAAGCATATCCATTTCACGCACAAGTGCCGTAGAGATGCTGACTCTGACGTTGAACCGTGTGTCAAATCCATTAACCTTCTGTTTACTTTTCTACGTTCAGCAAAAAGCGAATGTGTATTCTATGTGTGTGTGTGTTTGTGTGTATTGTATTGTTGGGTGTGTGTTAGTGTGGAAATTTGATATTTTCACTAAATTGCGTTGCACACTTGAGGCCGTTCGCAGCGATTGACACAGTTGCCCGCCTCACATACACATAAATCTTACCTAGGCGAAAGTGGTGCGAGAAATGGAGCAGTAAATGAAGCAGCCACTCACACAAACACATAAGCACACACACACTTACACACTTACACGCTCACTCACACTCACACTCTGAAAATGAGCATTAAGTTGACGTAAATTGTTGGCCATTACATTAACACGGTAACAGGCGGAGGGGCAACCAATTAACTACGGCCAATTGTAATTGCTTTTCATAGAGAACTCGGAGAAGTTATAGTTATGCATGGGAGTATGTATGTATGTATGTATCTGTATGTATATTTATATCATTATTGCCGACAGCTGTTGTTGTTGTTCTAATTGAATTTTAATTACCGTTGATTTCACTTTTCGACCTTTGGCAAAACACACAAACAACAACATTCAATTAACAGCGAAAAATATGCAAAAAGTGCAAAAGTTGCGCATACGCCGCGTTGTCCCGTGGCCAGCGCATTTGCATTGTAGGATCAAAATTATCAGTTGGCCCTCAGGACAAGCGACGCCAAACTTTTCGCGCACTTTACACGCCGACTTCCGGCGAAAAGCGAAGAGAACACGACAACAACAAGGACATCGACCAGGACATCGCGAAGCAACAGGAAAGAGGCGACTCCTTGTTGCTGTTTTGGCTCTTGCTACAAATAACCGGCATCAACTTTAATCACCTGCTTAATTAAATCAGTTTCAGTTGCGCAGGTCGCCGCCTGCCAACAGCAGCCACAATTCTGTTGTCCATTGTTTCCTGGAGCTTGCTCCTCCCTGTTGTTCCTTGTTGCCCGTCTGCATAAATTATGCTGCATAATCACCTACAAGCATTTTATTTAAGCTTCACTCGACTGTTTCTTTGCCACTTCTTCACACTTTTTTTTGCTCGCTGATAAGCGCTTTGCTATGTATAAAAGTTGTACATAATAGAGTTCTTAATGCTTAAGCTAATATAATTTCTTTTTATATTTTAATTAACTTTCTAAATTATTAAGTTGGTCTTAATAATGTTATTGTTTAAAGACTTAAATATTTTGTTGTCATATTTACAAATTTTTAAGAAAGAAGAGTGAGTTTATTTATAGATAGGTTTGATTAATCAATGGTTGATTTATTAATACAAGTTGTTAGTTAATTCAATTTAAAGTTTTTAATTTTTGTTTTTGAATTAAGAATTATATTAAAAATAACGTAGAATTTAAATGAATTCGTTGAATGAAACATAGATTGATTAATGTTCATAAATAATAAATAGAAATAATTTTTTTGATATTAAAATATAAAAAATATAAGCAAATTGATGTGCATTCAACTCAAATGTATAGGAAATATGCCAAACTGTCAACACTCGGCATTATTTATGAAGTTTCCTTTTAATAGAGCGCAACAACAGAACAGAAATGTTGCATTAACATTTCGTTTAACAGCGTACTTTCCCCTACGCAATAGTAGCGCAATTGCTAACAGTGCCAATGTTAGTTAACAGCACATGCTAACAGCGCTTTGGCTCTCACAATTGCGTTGCTCTCGTTGCGCACTGCGCATGTTTTGTTTCTCACACCTTCAGTCGCTGGCCACGTGTCGTGTGTGTGAGTGTGAGTGAGTGTGTGTGTGTGTGTGTTTTTGGGGTATATAATATACCTTACGCATCCACCAATCTACCTGCGCAAAGCAACGCCGCCCACCCCCCAAAAAAAGCTACTCAATCCACTAACCAACCATATACATAAATATAACCGTATATACAGCTGGTGACTCTCTTCGCATGTGTGCGTGTGTGTGTGTGTGTACCTGTTCTAGGTGTTGGTCTTCGTCGTCGTCATCGTCTTTAGCATCGTCGTCGTCTGCGAGAGAGCGAGAGCTTTACGAAATCCCCTTGTAGGTGCTATTCTTTGCCGTTCTCTCTCGCTCGCACACACGCTAAGCAGCGGCACCTGCCGTGTGGCGCTCCTCTCAGCTCTCAGCCTCCCTCTAACCCCTACCACCCGTTAGATTGCTGCTTGCCATCAGTCAGCGTCGTAGTCCTTCTTCAGTTGCTGCTGCAGCTTGTTTTATGTAGCAGCTGCTGCTGCTTCTTCTTCTGCTTCTGCTTCTGCTCCTGGTGCCTAGCTGGTACCTAACCACAAGTGGCAGTTGTTTTGCGTTTATTTGCAAGCGTACATGTGACCGCCTCCCCTGCGCCGACCTGCCGATTCCCCTCCCTGTTTACCCCAACTATTCATTCATTGTGGGTCTTGGCGCCTCCCGTTGCTCATTCGTTGTGGCCTCGTGCGTTTGCGTTCTCGCTCTCTCCTCAAACACACACACACACACACGCTCATATATATATAATCACAGACAGGTTGTTGCTTGCTGGCTCGCTCGCACATTTACCGTTACCGTTAAAGGTGTGCAGAATGTTGGCAGCCAACCAAAGCCAAGCACCTTGTTCGCTTGCTCACTGAGCGAGGAGCGTGGAGCGTAAAGCGTGTGGAGAAACCCCTTTTGAGCACGGTAAATGTTCTTTGGCATTTTTACCGTCGGCAGTTGGTCAAGATGTTGGCTCTTATATTATTTAAATAAGAAATATATAGTAAGACAGTTCACCTGTCGTACACACAACAGAAGCATATTAATCATACGCTCTGTGGTCCATGTAAAAAATAGCTAAATAATTTACGAGCTTGAAATATGATGGAATATATCATAGCAGTTAAGCAGCACATGCGCTTCTGTTCTGTCCTTTCATCAACGTCACGGCAATGTTCTCGTTCTCATCGCTCAGTCGTCATCGTCATCGTCCTCGTCATCGTCTCACTTTCGGCATACACCTTGCTCTGGGTAAATGCTCTCATCGTCTGCAAGTTTTTTGAGCGCATTTAGGTGCGCAGCTTCGTGTCGCTCGTTAGTGGTCGTGTGTATTTGTGTGTACGTGTGTGTGTGTGTGTGTGTGCGTGTATCTGTATCTGTAACAGTAGCTGTGTCTGCTCCTGCCTTTGCTTTTTTACTGCACGTCTTTAGGTAAATACAAATGAGACCACTGCCGAGTGGCTCCACCTCAGAGCTATCGCTGTAGCTATCGCTGTAGTCAAGACAGAGAGCGGAGAGCATCAGGTGCGGCAACTAACCCGCTGTTAGCCAGCCAGTGGCTGCCTGGAAGGTGTGTCTCTGTGTCTCTGTGTTTGCGTCTGGTTGTTGCTCTCACTGCTTCACTGTAGGTGCGCGACGGGGACGTGATTTATGCCAGCCAATGGTTGCGTCTCTGTCGCTGCCGAGGTAGGTGTGACATTACGGCGCACAACGTTAGTTGGCTATGGCAATGCTGGCTAACAAAGCTTGCCACCTTCTGCACCTTCTGCTGTCCTTCTGTCACGTGCACTCCTTAAAAATGGCGACGCCAGCTCAAATGACGCACCTATGAGCGTAGAGCTGCCGCCAGTCCTCTTGCCCCTGGATAGATTCCAACTTTTCTAATTAGCCAACTTTGGGAGGAAAATTGCAAGCAAAGGCAAAAAAGCGGCTAAAAAAAGTTTCGCCTCTTTTATGGATTTTTCTGGCCCGTTTTCTTGTTTTTTCGCAGCCTTGCGTCTCGTCTCCTCTCAGTTTGCCGACGCTGCCAGCTGGCTCCTCCGTCTGTCTTCTTCTTCTACTACTTCTTCTCATTGTTGTTGCTTTTGTTGTTGTTGTTGTTGTTGTTGTTGTGGTGGTGTCAGTGTCCTCGTTAGGACGCTGAAATTTTCTTGCTTGTGCGCAGCGCATTTTCTTTTGTTGCAAATAAAATCGATAAAATTTTATAGCAATTTAATATGACCTTCATGGCATAGATATTCAGTATACGACTACGACTACTTATACATATATATGAATATATTCATTGTGTATTGTGTATTTTCACTAGGCGCTTTCTTTTTCTTTCCTTCACTTTTTTTTTTTTTTTTGTTTGTTTGGCTATGTTGTGGGTGTTTTTCCCTATGGAATCATAGGGCCTAGCAAAGTGCGCTTTTTGGCTTGCAGCTTAGACATTTTTTCGTGGCACAGAAAAAGAAAAAGTTTTCAGAATTTTCAACAGGTCGTATGGATGATATTCAACTTTTTCTTTGCACTTTACTTAAGGTCAGCAATTTGACATTGAGTCCAGTTAAGATATAGAAACAGAGACTGTCATTGAACTTTTGATTATGTTCTGTGAGTCATTTATATACTATAGTATTATTAAAGATGATGTTAACCACTTTTGTTGCACTAAGGATTCAGATATATATTATGCATCTCTTAAGAATTAAAATAATTAAAGCCTATTTTAGATAGTTAATTCTTTGAGGAATATATACAGATATATGTCAAAAATGATTTGGTGGCCATAATGTCAAAATTGTTTCCAAGTCTTCCAAGCTTTTTAACCATAAAAACTATATTAAAGTGGATTTATTATCATGGGTTACATCTGTTTATTGACTATAAATAGAACATATACTTTCTTTACTGCAAGTCGAACATAAAATTGTTGAATTATTTTTCAGTTAAATTGTGAAACTTTTTTTTTTCCTGTTTTTATACATTTTTGTTTTATTTTTTCTCCCCGATCTTTACGAATTAATATTACTAATCATTGATTGTATTAGTATATTTATTTGGTGAAGTAAATTTAATTCTCCTTTTTACCTTTTACTCTAAAAAAAATCGATTAATAAAAAAAATGCATTAATAATAATTACCAACACTTAATTTATTTTGAATATACAAAAATGATCAAAGTGGTTGGTATAGCATTTTAAATTTTATTTTGTATCCTTTCAGTCTTTAACCTAATATTTATTTGATAATTTTAAGTTTAGCTATCTATTATCTGATTTTACAAATAAATCTTTTACAGCAAGAATGAATTCGAATTGTATCATTTAAAGCCGATTTTCTTTCAGTAAGATTTCCGATTGTTCTGTTTATTCAAGACAAGAGCTAAACTTAGACTTGACTTTGATACCGTAGAGTATACTTTACATTCTTAAGCAGCATTCTTAACTTGCTTCACAAGTTATAACATTGGCAGTTGGAAAGAGTTTAACGCATGTTAAATGGAGTTTTTCAAGGCAGAGCAAGGCTCTAATGGCGCACTTAACCCACTCCGATGCTGCTGTGTAACTTGGACAATAACTCACAGCATTAGTCGCTTGAGAAATTGTCTGTTTACCTTGTTGGCTTTTGCCTTGTTGCCATTGCAGTTGGCGTTGCCAAATGGCACTCAAAGTGCGCCAAATATGAAAAATGAGACACAGGATGCGAAATTACAAACTCAAACGCAAGCCGAGGCAAAGGAAGCGTCAGCATCCTGCATCCTGAAATCCTGGTGCACCTCCAGACATAGCCGCAGCATCAAAACCAACAACAACAACAGCAACAACAACAAAAAGAACACGAAAGCAAATGAAAAGTTGAAGTAGAGTAATAATTGTGCACTCGCTGGCTGAGACGGCGACAACATCGCTTGAGGGGAGGAACCTGGAGACAGGACTACACATTTTCATTTGGTCATGTCCGGTCGACGGGCAATGTTTGTCCAGACGACCCCAAGTAGTGTATACACACACACAGCTGCTGAACTTTACTTTTTTTTTTTTTTTTTTGTTTTTCTTTGGCTTGTGCTCTGTCAACGGCAAATGTTGCCAAGCGCGCTGACCGCTGTCCAGTCAAGAGGGAACACCTCGTCGTCCTCCATGTCTTTCTCATCTTCGTGCTCGTCTAAGTGGGCTTCATCAGTTGCGCTTCGCTGGGCGCCGGCAGCGTCATAATCGTCGTCCTTTTTTTGCTCTGTTTTTTGCCCTTTGCGGTTGTCGTTATTTTTTTTTTTGGGGTCAAAGTTCAGCCACGTTGCCGGACTGCTTATTTATCTTTAAGATTCTCAACTCACTGCACAGGTTTTTTTGTGAGCAACTCTCTGAGTTATGGCCACAACAATGCGTCTCTGCAGTGTCCACATTGCGTTTTTGTCAGTGTCCACTCTCAGTTGCCATTTGCAGCTGCTCGACTTGGCGTCGACACGACGTCGATTCGCTGTGGCCTCCTCCTGACCTCCTCTTGCCTGCCACATGTCGCACGTGGCTTGGACCTTAAGTGGAAACTGTAGTTTTTCTTACTTAACCGTGCAACACACACGCAGCCACCTCATAAAGATTTGTGTCTGCGTTTTTATAAGCCATAAGTCAAGTGTCCTGGTCGCAGTTCAAGAGCCTCAAAGTGAACTGGGACTAAGGCTGAGCTTAAGCCCACCTCCTTTTCAGTTATGCCTGGGCTTAGGGGCAACTTTACTTTGAGCCGCGCCTTAATTAAGAGTGGGTATTAAACAATTACGGTGACCAGCTCTAAAAGACTTTGCCATTTGCAGCGGCATTAATTCAATTTGTCACACTTTACGAGTGCACAACTTTCAGTCCGCAATCCCGCAATCCCGCAACCCTCAAGCCACAACCCTCTGCCCTCTTTGCTCTTGCCTGGACAGTCAAACTTCTCACAAGTTCACAGCTTTACACTTTAGCCACAAAAGTAGAGCAGCTGTCCGAGTTCTATGCTCTGCCATTTTCAATTTGACTATGCCGGAAGTTACCTGCTGGTGCCAACTTCACACATACACACACACACACACAGAGAGAACAGCTGCGACGGCACTGAAGTCATTTCCTGTGCACAGTCTGGTTGAGCAGCCTTGTGCCCTGTGTCCTGTGCCCAGTGGTTTTAAGTGTCCCATGTGGCCAGCAGGCACTAGAACTAGATTAAATTGGCATCTTTTGTTGTGAGTGTCGAAGTGACTTTGTTTTCACAAATGAGAGTTAGAAAGAGAACCAAAGATACAGATGGAAAGAGAGAGGGTGAGCAAATTAAAACTTGACTCATGTGGCAACATAAATGTGTATATGAGTGTGTTGTGTGTTTGTCCTTGGGGAACAGAAGCAAGTTTAATGTTGGCGTTTTGACCAGCACACAAATTGGTCAGAAAGCAGACTAGGTAATGTTTTTGAGCACTTTAAAGCAAGACTGCAAATAGTCTTGTACATTTTTTAGCAGGTTCTACTACATTGTATGATTAGCATTGTATGATTTTTAGTATTATTTTTCCACTGTTTCAAAATCAAGCTTTAATACGAGTAGTACAAAACTAATAATTAAATTATGTATAGTAGCAGTTAAAAATAAATTTAATTTAATAACATTTTTTCAACTTTATTTAAGCTAAGTCTTTAACACATTTTGCTTGTATTTAATTACATATTTTGTTTCTAGTTAAAGTGCTTTCTCTCAAATTCTCTTGAAATTTCGAGCCATCCATCAAGTGCTTTAATTGATTGCTTGAGTTTCACGTCGCTTTTGCTTTTGCTTTTGGCATTTTGGGCGCTTGCACAAATCGCCGATTAATTAAATATTTACAAGCTCAATTGAGCGGCAATGAATGCTAATTAATTTGTTACTTTAAGTTGAAAGGCGGTTGCTTCTTATCTTTACGCTTGAAGTGAATCTCTCATTGATTATATGCGATGGCAGAACAGTTAAATGAAAATGAAAACAACCCTTTCAGTTACTTCCTCATCAAACTCTTACGATATCTTGGACCTTGGTATGTTTAATTGAAAAACTTTGCTGCTGCAATGTTGGCAGATCTAAAGTGCTATAGAAGTAAAGTGCAAATTGCCAAACTCAAATACAAATTCAAAGCAACCCATACTCACACTGAATGCAAATAGTTATCAAACACATGAAACAATTCAATAAATGTAACTGAATATGTTTTGTCAAGTTACAAAAGATACTAATACCGAATACTTTGCCTGTTGTTGCATTTGAAATGCGGTTAATTTTCTTGAAAGTTTTCTTGGTTGCCAAATGAAATGGCCAAGTTTGTTGTCAAGTCTGGTAATGCGGTATGAGCTCAGTTATCGGCAAGTGATCTCACTCAGAGCTTCTCACCCGCATACACATGGCACACATTACTAAATTCGACTCGTAAATTGAGAATTTCTTTTGGCGCATTTATGATACGCTCACTTTCAATTTCTTTTGGTCCATTTTTAATTGCACGCCACGTTTCGCATATGAATTGTGGCCAGACGAAACAAACAAGTTAATTAAACGTTTCCGCCAACCGGCCAGAAAGGACCAACCAAAAGTTTTTGCATGTTATCAGAATGCTGGCATCGCGTCGACCCCAAATTGAGATCCTGAATGCTGCTTTTAATTACACAGATTTGTATGCCGTTTCGGACTTTCACTTTCGCCAGAACTTGACTTGTATTACATGCCCAGTTTTATATGTAAATTTATTATTTATTAACATTAATTATGGTGGTCAGTGTGCGTGGTAATTGAAGACGCTGTCATTCCAATGTACTCCATAGAGTTGGGGTTGTCATCAAATTTCTCAGGATCTGCTTGGTTTGCTGATGTCAGCGCTCCAATTAACTGACAATTGGCCTTTCCCACACAACAACAAGAGTTTGGGAAATCTGATGACATAGCCCATGACTTGGCATTGAAATTGAGCACTTAAAGTGGCTAACAGAAGGTATGCAGATTGTTGTCTTTTACTGCGAAGAAGTATAGAATATTCATCCTTAAAGGATTAAAGAATCTATATCTATATCTACATATCTATATATAGCTGCTGATTCAACTATTGATTATCAGCTGCGCTTAAAAGTAAGGAATATTTTTTAATATCAGTTGAAAAGATTTTTTTTAACTTTTATCAAATATTTTCGGAACTGAATAAATCGGCTGCCATAAATATATAAATAAGGAAGATTTAATTTAATTTATTTATAACATTCTGCTCTTAAAAGTAGGCAACATCTTTTTTATTTCCAATGCAGGATTCCTTTTTCAAATGCGCTCAAAAGTAGGCAACACTTTATGCTTATACTTAAAATCATCGCACATTCTGCTTGGCTTCTTCTATTCATTAGCCATTTAGCAATTTAACATGCAATTAACACTTAAAGCCAATGTGCACACTATTTGTGTGTGTGTGTTTGTGTTTAGCTAAACTCAACACTTGTCGTAGTACGTGTTAATAAAACTAATTTTATTAGCTAACTAGTGTAAGTAGCGGTTTCCACACGTTGTCTGTCTATACAGTCACTCTTTTGTGTGTGTGTAGTGTGTGTGTTTATAGTGTGTGTTTGCCTAAAACAACAAAACACAGCACACGTTTGGCATTAATTTAATCCTTCCGCAAAATAAAGTGATACCGCCAGCCACTAACAAGGCAAACACATTAAATATTTATGCATACATCAGCACACACATACGTACACATACGTCACACACACTCACACTCACACATGTCAGTCGCGTAGCATATTTACATAAGTGTGAGGCTTTTAATTGCTGTCTTCAAAGGCTGAGGTAAGAATAATTGCAGGATTGGGTATAATGTGTCAGCCTAAGTCTGTTGAGTGCCAACTGAGTGCGAGCTGCAAGTTGATTACATCAAAAGAGAGACACACACACACACATATATGCATACATACAGACAGAGAGATTCACACTTTGAAGTGTCAACAGGCAATAGACGAAAGGAAACGCAGCCACGTTATCCATCAAGACATCTTTCACTTTTGTCAGCGAAACAACAATGGCCTCTTAATTACGTGTGTGGTTCAAGCTTTATCTGCAACTCTCTCTCTCTCTCTCTCTCTCTCTTTTCTCTGTGCGAGTGTTTGTCTAGGGCGACAACAGTCTGATGTTTGCCTGACACTTTTGCTTTGGTCGCGACACTTGTTGGGCCGTTTCAACTGCTGCTTTTGCTTTTGGCCAAAGTTGGCAAGTTTTTCATCAAGTTGCTGCCTTTTTGCCGACTTGCCTTTGACTTGACTTTTGATGGCATAATTAG
Organism: Drosophila innubila; assembly: GCF_004354385.1. Lineage (NCBI taxonomy): Eukaryota > Metazoa > Arthropoda > Insecta > Diptera > Drosophilidae > Drosophila > Drosophila innubila. The sequence goes on along the minus strand of NW_022995380.1, from coordinate 21,381,451 downwards.
AGCACATACTCGTAGTCGTAGACTCAAATGTGGCTAAAGTGTTGCCCTGCAGGCCTTATACTCATATGTATACTATGCAGTCAGTCCAACAGGATGTTAATTTCAATTTAAATGCTTTGCCAGCTTTGCAGTTGCTTCTTCCAAGTTCCACTTTTCTTCTCTCGCTCAATTGTCACACACGACGTCCTTAGCTGCCAGCGATTTGGCCTTCTTTGTTGCCAATATGATATTGCCAGCAGATGTCTCAAGAAACAAGACTGACCAGCCCAACTGCTGAGCTGTAAACTGCCCTTGGGCATTCTTGGCTTTTACTTTGCTGACCTTTGGTCGCAAAAGTCAGCAGACCCAAGTTGCAATAGCATTTCCTGTCTCTACTGTAACTGACTTTAATTAGATTCCTTCTGTGTAGTGACCCAAAGGCAGATTTTGATAAGTTTAAATGAAATCATTTATTTATTTAAACTAAAGCATTTTATTAATTGCACTGGTAAAAATGAACAACTTCTAAAATCAAGAACATTTATCTGAAAAATTTTGTCCGTACAATAAGAACATTTTAAGACCACGTACCTAATACTAAAAATATTAATCTGAAAAATCAAAGTTCTTAATACAAGAATTAAAGTCTTAAATTGATAAAAATGTATAAATATGTACTATTTCACTCGAAACAAATTAAAATAACATGTATAAAATTACCAAGACAGAATATAAGATGTATAAAAGTCAAAATTAAAAATAATAAATTTAAAAAATCATTTATAACTTTTTTATTATTAAGCACATTTATTCTTATTTTAAATGTTCTCAAAACTAAGATGTGTTTTCTTAATTTGAGAATTGTATGTTCTAGAAGCATTTTTTAGACCAAAATTCGTAGTTTTGAGACCAAAACCTTGATTTTAGAACATTTTTTTTTATCAGTGTAGTGTATATTCTTGATCAGCTAGCAGTTTCCCTGCGCTCTTTGCTCATTTGGCTAATTAAAATGGCATGAACAAACAAATTCTCACATGCTGAGAGTATGATGAGTTATCGGTTGAGAATGAGACACCGTTTGCCTTTGCTGGCAGCGTTCGTAAGCTCATAATTCATATATCGAGGAGGGCAAAGCTTGAATGAACGCCGGAAATCACGTACGAGTGGAAAAGTTGCCACGTTGCGTGTTGGATTTTAGCGTTATTGTCTTTTAAGCTAAGACAGAGTGAGTGTCCTCGCATTCCCTTTCCTTCCCACTCACTCTGCTTTCCGACCACAACAGCTAATTAACGTTAATTTATTAAATCAGTGTGTAAGTAAAGGCATGCCATGGTAAGAGGGAAAAGAGCTTCAACTTTGCTGCCAGAGCCAAAGATAAAAGTTTCACACGACTTGCTGCTTACTCTCTTGACGCTTAAGGTTTAGACAGAGACAGAGACAGCGACAGATAGACAGGAACAGAGACAGAGACTACGGCTTAAGGGGGGTTTTTCTTAGCTGGAAAAGCATGAAAACCACACGCAGCAATTATTAATTCAATTATTTTAGCGCAAACAGCACCTAAGACTGCCAAGCCAAAACCAGGACCACAACCAGAAGGAAACTCAAGCAAAGACATAAATGACTTGGTCTTATTTCAAGTGCTGGGCGGAGTATAAAGAAGAAAAAAATTGGAGCTGTCTTTGAGTGTGCTGCTGAAATAGAGTAGCACAAACACAATTAAGACAGCATCCACAAACGAGAGCGAGAACGAGAACGAAAACGAGAAAGAGCATAGGAAAGCAGCTGCGAATTCTGATGCGAAGCGTAAATAAAGTGGAAAATTTAATTAGCAACTCACCAGGAATTCTCTCTATTTCCCGCTCTCAGCCAAAATGAGTGTGCGAAAAGTGCAAGTATGTGATGATGGTAGAGGAAAACAGGACTTATTACCTTGTACTCCTCGTTACTCTTGCTGTCGGACATGCAAATTAATAACAGCATCCGTTTCCGGTCAAAAATGTGCGCACAAAATGCGGTGTCATGTTGTAAATTTACAACTGCAGCTCACGATAATAATAATAATAATAATCATAATGATAATTATGAATGCCCTGGCCAAAAATTGTTCGGGGCCAACACATCCGCAACGACAAAACGTGTCCGTAACAACTTCCGTTATGTTACGCGTTCCCAAAATATTCATAGAGGATTTCACAGTCGGCAAATGGCCAAAGACTTGGCACTGCAAGAAAAAAAAGTAGGTAAAATGTAAAAGTTTGCAACTTAAAGTCACCTGCGCTGGTTCCCAAACTACAATCACCCTCCCCCTACCCATGGACAGAAGTTTACGAGCGGACAGTGGGAAGAGGAAGAGGAAGAGGGCAGAAAGAAGAAGTGGGGATGGGGTCCCTTTTGTTTCAATTCACGGCAATTGCAAGGCAGCTCATCAGGCATCAGGTATAATTTGGCCAGGGACTATTTCATTTTACGGCCAAAGTGGCGCATTTGCATAAAGTTTTATTTTCTTTGACCCGCACTTGGGGATTTCCATTGCGTCGCCAATTTTCCATTTCCATTTGTGTGTGTGTCCTTTTGCATTTCTGTTACTTTGTCTTCAGGAAGTGATTTCCTTACTTTTCTTTTATTTTACTTTATTTTTTGCTCGTCTCATTTTGCAGCTGCAGCGATTGAAATTCAATATTAGTTTGGGGTCAGGGGACGTTTTGCTTAAAGCTGTGGCCATATCATGGCATAGCCATAATGTTCTGCATGCTAATACCCTTACAAATGTTTACACACGCACACACACACACCAAGTCACACGTCGTGCATCACATCAATTCAATCGAGTCGAATTCAAACCCCACATGACGATGACGACGACTGCCAATAAAAGGTAATTTTAAAATCAAACACTCGCCGAAAAGTGCTGGGGGAGGGAGGAAGGGAGATTGGAACATTCGCTTCGATTTGCCAGTCTCAGAGTAAATCCTTTCAATTGCTGCAATTTACAGGATAAATAGGATCAAAATCGAATTTAAACGGCAAACAAATTTTTCGTGATTTTGATTTTGTTGACAGAACTTTTCACTTATGTTGCAAAATAAGCAGATTATGCGCTGACAACGACAACAACAACGATGACGACAAGGATGTTGATGCTGAGCTGGATAAGCTATCAAGGGTTGTCCTTACTGTCTATTGAACACCTATAGCCCACAAGCAAACACACAAAAATCATTCACTGATTTCCATTTGCATATGAGATGATTTTCGCGTTCTTCTTTCTTCTATTTTTTTTAGTGAAGAAATTTTGAAATATTTTAATTAAATTTGCTGCTTCAGTTTTCGCAGTTGAACGAGTTCTGAACATGAAACTATCTCAACTGATATTTCTACCTACCCAATGTGCTATAACTTGATTTTATTTATTTTTGCACTCTCAAAGAACTTTGCAATAGAAACTTTTAGCAAAAAGGCAGCAAACTTGGGCGCTAACTTTCGACACGAGTCCTTGGAATCCTTCGGGCCCAGCCTCTGGCAACATAAACAAGATTAATTTCACATGTGCTCGAGTGTGAGGTGGTTGAATAGGAAGATGGAGCTAAAGTTGGAGTTGGGTGTTGGGATGTGCTTCAGTTATTACTTTGATTATGTTTATTTTAGTCATGAAATCCTAATGCCAGTTTCATGTGCACTTCATTTAATAAACTCGCACTCACATTCGTTTCTCTCTCTCCTCACAAAAAGCAGAAGCTGAAACAAATTGTGTAGACGAAGCGCGAAATTATTATTTTCACTGAATTTTTGCGTGTGGTTGCTCCTTACAAGTTTTATGTGATTAACCAAGTGAAAAAACATGAGATTACGCAAAACTATTTTGAACTTGATTAGCTTGTGTATAAACGTTGGCATTCTCAAAGCATTGAGGTGAGAGACAGCTCTGTAATTCTGTTAATGATTACAACATGATTCCGAGAAATTACTTCCTTATTTCTATTTTATATAAATATTAAATCAGTTTTGAGTTGTTTGAAGAAAGAAAGAAAATATGTCGACTAGATTTCTGTACTGAATTGAGTGAGTTTTTAATACTAAATAACAAGGAATCAAACCGAAACCAATAAAGGTTACGGTTTCGGTTCCGGTACGTTCCGAAACAACTATTTCGATTAAAGGTTAAATTCCATTTTTCTTGTTTCGTTTTATGGTATCAGTAACGGTACACATAAATTTTGAAACATTTTAAAGTGATAAGGTGTGGTTTTATAATAATTATGACATCGAAGTTAATATCTAGATCCAGCGGAATAAAATTTTTTGAACGAATTTAATAAAATTTGAATGCAGAATAAATAAAGATGCCAAACCATGATCAAAATGACATTCCGCTTAAAAATCGGTAAAGTTTTGCAAAAGTTATGACAGTTCGAAGTTGCTCAAGCCTCTGATCTAGCAACTTTACAAGTCAAAATATTTCTTAATTTTGACATGATTTTCTACAAAAAAATGAAATGCCTCAGAATCAAGTTTAAAGTGTCGTTTTATACTAATTAAGATATAAGGAGTTGATTAAAAGTAAAAACTTGAGATTTAAAATTTTGAATTTTCAAAATATCAAAGGGGGGACCCTTAGCATGGAACCAAAGCTATGATGGTCGAAAATAAAAAAATTTTCTAAATGAAAAAAATTTAAATGCAGTATAAATTAAGACACCGAATCATGATCAAAATGGCATTCCGATTTAAAATCGGGCCAGTTATCTTCAAGTTATGACAGTTGGAAGCTTGTCAACTATTTGACCTAACAACTTTAAGACAAGCGTACCGGTACAAGCGTTTCGGTTCATGAAAGAGAATTATTAGTATTAAAAATTAAAAATAATAATCAAATTTAAATTATTATTTGAGAGCGTTAATTTACTTATAAATCAAATCAATAATAATTCTCTTTTTAACTATAATGAAAAATTTAATTTAATAAAAAAAAATAATTTTTTAACTAATTTAAATATAAGTGTATACGGAATTATCTAAATCATTCAGATTAATTTTACTGAAACTCATAACTCTTATTTGTGATATTTTTGCGATGATACATTAGACTATTTACTCGATTGTGATTTCCCATTTTTCAATCTAAATGGAATCCCTTTAGGACCGCTGTCCAATTGGGCTGATCACAATCGGCCCGCTAGCTAAATTCAAATGGCCAAAACAATCTACAAGTGCCTCTGCCAATTTGGCGCAAGTTGGCGGTGCTCCAATAGAGAACCACCAACAACAGCACCAGCAGCAACAACAACAGCAGCAACACATCAGTATGAAGCAATGTGGCAAGTCGGCAGTCGACTTAAGTGCTTTTAATTATGTCCACGTTCACTTTAAACCCAATATCGCAAGTTTTCGAAATGTGCAAATCACAGCGGCAACCTCAACCACGTCTGCCACACGCAGTGCCACCTCCTCCTCCTCCTCTTCCTCCTCCCCTACTCCTGCCCCCCTTCTTTGGGGCGGGCAATTAACGAGGACTGGTGGGAGAATTTCAGCTCGACGGCGTTGCTCTAAATAAACCATAACAATTTATGAAATTTTAATTTTTTACACTTAATAACACGCCGAGTTATGGGAGCGACTTTGCCGCTGGCTATAGAGACATCAATGTGAGTTGCCAGCGCAGGTGAAGTGCGGGCAGGAGGAGGGTAGGGGAAGGATAGGGACAGGGATCTTGCAACTTGTGTGGCAAGGCAGCAGACGTGCCACGCTGGGCATAATTAGAAACGGTAGCTAAATTTGGCATCGTTACATTGGGTGTCTGATCCCGGCCAGAATTCTGGATGCACAGCGATTAATCTCATTTGTGATGTGTGAATTAGAGATTGTAGAATTAATAAATATTTATTTATTAGCACATACGAGAAAAGTATAAATGTATAAAAGAATAAATCTCATTTATGATGTGTGAATTAGAGATTGTAGAATTAATAAATATTTATTTATTAAAAGTATAAATGTTGGACTGTTGATCTTCGTTGATGTCTGAATAAAATGATTTATATATTAGCACATGCGTGATCTCAATATATTAGTATACTTATATATAGCTGAAATAGGAATCGAAATGATCGCGCTCATTAATTTATTACACTTAACTAAATGTAGTTTTTTAATTTTATTGAAGTTAACTTATTTATTTATTAATGATCACTTGATCACATGCCATACTTGTGAACATCGTTGATATCTTTATTTATTTATTTATTAACGTTATTTATTTAAAATTTTTGTATTTATTTATATTTGATCACATGCCAGACTTTTGATCATCGTTGATGTCTGAATTAAATTATTTATTTATTAGCACATGCGTGATCTCAATATATTTGTATACTGAAATAGGAATCGAAATGATCGCACTCATTAATTTATTTCATTTAACTAAATGTAGGTTTTTAATTTTATTTAAGTTAACTTATTTATTTATTAATGATCACTTGATCACATGCCATACTTGTGAACGTCGTTGATATCTTTATTTATTTATTTATTAACGTTATTTATTTAAATTTTTGTATTTATTTATATTTGATCACATGCCAGACTTGTGATCTTCGTTGCTGTCCAAGTCGAGGCGACTTTGTGGCAACGAAGTTATTGAGCTGGAATCGGATTCTGGTTGATCAGGCGCCTCGAATTTATCAAAGGTGTAAATGCTTATGTCGGACAGCATTTGATCCATCAGAAGTTGTTGCTGGGATTGAAATTCCTCCCGCATGCGCTGTTGCTCTTCCGCCTGTTGCGACACAAACTGATGAAAGCGATGACGTTGTGTTTGCTCCAGTTCCTCGATCATCTTGCGCTTCATTGATGATTCATGAACAGTGGCTGGAGTCGAGTTGACCGTGTTGACCGTGTTGACTGTGGCAGCTTTCTTTAGGGTTGTGGCACGTTTCAGTGTGGCACGTGGATCGTAGTTGAGGCGACGTTGAGTGCTGCTCATCCGCGTGTTGCCATCGTTGTTGCCTCCCTCGACTTTGGCATGGGATGTGGCATGTGCCGCATAGCTAACCGAGCTGGAGGCACGTGGAGTCTTCTTGCTCGACTTGCTGCCAACCAACTTCTGCTGGGATTCACTTGAGATCTTTGATTTCAGCTGGGTTTCAACTGGAGCTTGCTGATCCTCTGGTGCCATGCGCTGTTTGACTTGAATTTTGCTGCTCGGGGTGGCCATTGGAGTGGGCGGTGGTGCAGCCATTGGAATGCTGACTTCCATGGATATGGATGTGTCAGCATTGGGTGAAGTGGGTGCGGCACAATCAGACGGCTTGCAGTTGCTGCCAAAGGGATAGGAGTGATAGCGTTTCCACAAATGCGGATGCAGTCGCTCACTGCGATTCGCGCAGCAATAGGACGAAACGATGTCCTTCTCGGCTTTCGAGGGTAGATACGGACTTGTGAAGGAACGTTGCAGTTCCCGCTCCGTCTGGATTATATTCTCTTTCAATTTTCGGGCTACACCTATGAGATCCTTAAGGGCTCTGTCCTTCGCAGTTGTTGCTTCCTTGGTTGGAGTTTCAGTTTCCTTCTCTAGATACTCGTTTGGAGTCGCAGGCTCTGGCTTTGACTCCAACTCCAACTCAGATTCGATCTCAGTTTCAGTTTCCGTTTCCGCTGCTTTTGGCTTCGGTTGCTCTTCCCTTGAATTGATTGTTAGCGTGGCAAACTTGGGACAAGCTTCTATAATCACGGCCAGCTGTGCCCTCATCTCTGGACATTCCTCAAGCAGCAGCTGCATCAACTTGATCTGATCTGGTCTAACAAACTTAATGATTGCATTGCGATTGTTGTCATAGATCAGAGTCTCGGAGAATTGCAGCTGCTGCTTCAAGCGTCCGGCGATGATCAATGGCTGCTGTGGCAGTTGGGGATCCGTGCTGGTGCTGGCATCCACAAACTGACAGCAGTCACTGTTGAGCCAACGCTTACGATTACCATGATTATATTTATTATTTAGCTCATTGTCCAGCTGCTTTTCAATTGCCACGGCGGCGTCACGAAGTTGTTGCATCTCAAGACGTCGCTCAGGTGTCATCTGTAACAATTAAATAGATTAAACTACAGCATAAAATACTCAATTTAAATCTAACCAAGGGAGGTAGTATGGGATTCCCATTGAGGGTATACACTGAGCGAAAGGGCACGTCTCCTCCGCCCTCCTCCTGCTGCTGCATATTTGACAATTGCTCTTGCACTTGTTCGGATAATTTCAGCATTAAATCCATAACTGAGGAATTTTAATTGCCAATTAAACTGCGAAATTACTTATAGTATTTAAGAAATTAATTTTTTTTTTTATTAAATTTTCTGCAAGCAACAGTTAACATTAATAATTACGTAACAGCAGTGACAAAGTTGATAAAGTAAAATCCAAAGCCTACTGCTCAGAATTTAAAATGCTTGGCACATGCTGCAAGTTTCGGGCTGATAAATGTGAAGTTGCTCAAGCATGCCACAAGCTACCTTTTTGCACATGCAACATGCGGCAGGCGGCATGTGGCATGTGGCAGTGGCAGGAACAACACAAATAAAGTCCACTCCATTACCGGCAAGCCTGCGTCTTTCGTCGTCCTTCGAGACGTCGCAACTTGTGTGCACTTCCGACCCAAAATGGACGACAAGGACTCCGAATATGTCGGAAATTTGTTCTGCGGGCTTGAGTGCTCGTAGGTGTGATTTGTTTTTTAAAATTTGGCAAAGACTTGCAAGAAAAATGAAAAGCAAACAAATGGCAAATGCGCAACGGTGTACGAAATGGGATTGAGCCTGTAGAGAGGAAATGGTAATGGGATGGGGATTGACATTGGCCAATTTGTCGCATTGTCCACCCGCAATTCAACTGAAAAACTTTCAGTTTGAGTTTGCAGTCGTTTATTTGTGTTTTGGCAATGAAGTCACGTAGCATTTCACTTGCATATTTGTCCAATGACATGCGACAATTTTCCACTAAATTTGGCATGTCAAACATATTTGCTCAGAGGGCAACGCATAAAAAATTCAAATTAATGCATTAACAACTCGAGATAAGCGACAAGAGGGGTGTGGGATGGAGAGGTGGGGGTGGGGGTGGCAGAATGTCAGGTAATAAACGCTGAGCGCCATTGTTGTTAAGTCCTTTGGCCCTCGTTGCGTGATAAAGTCGAGAAAGTTTTGCGCCTCGGCAATTTGCTTCAAGTGGCAATTCGGGAGCGTGCCAAGTGCCTTGATAACAGTTACAGTAACAACGTTCTGACTCCCCCAGACTCGGGACTTCCCCTCTGTCAGTTAGTCAGGTGGTGTGGCCACAAAAGGTATTTATCTCAATGCCTTGTCTTCAAATTAGTTGAGAATGCCGTTGCGTGAGTCGGAAGGATAAAGGCATTGTTGAAAGAGAAGAACTCAATCAGAGTACGTGAGCTCCTTCAGTTTATCTTAAGGTATATTTAAGCAGGCTGTCGAATATAATAGACTCCTCAGGTATGCAGACTTTGCATTGTTGCTGCCTTGAAATCGTTCAAGTCTTTGATTAAACTTCTACTTTGAATGGCTGTCACAAAAGTTGAGTAACTTGAGAGATCTGCAAGCCTTACAGAAATTATACTGATTACAATATAAATAAATATTTGACTATATTGTTGACTAGTACTTTAATAATACTCCTATTATTACGCGTACTAGAAAAGACATTGTAATTTAAAATTTCTGAATTAATAATTAAAATTTTTAATTTTTTTAATATTTAAAATTCATTTCTTTATCCTTAATTTCCTTCTATCTGCACAATTAAAATAAACAAAAAAATGAAATTTAATTTATGTATTCACATATTGATCAATCAATGTGTTTTTTAATAATCTCTCATTGTTCGGTTGCCATCTATGCTTTTATGAACTATTCAAGTTTCTCTTTTTAAGCTCAACATTTTCATCTGGCCAACCTGTAAAACACTGGCCATTGCTATTGAGTGTCTGCTGTAGCTGCTCTTTGTCAGGCTAGACGCTCCGGTTACAGTTCATAAATTCACGGAAATTATGAGCCGTGACGTCGCAACGTTCGCTAAACGGAAGCTTCATCCATTGCAACCGCAATCCGGTGGCACGTACGGCCAAATGGCCAAAGGAGCCACCTCTGTGGTGCAGTGAGGCGGCTAGCTAACAGGTAATAACGGTTGCACGATTGGTTAGCCTGACAGTTTTTAGAATTTACAACGAACCAAATGGCAGAAGCAAATGCTCAGTCATGGCCCGCCAGACAGCTGACCTCCTAAACCAGTCCACCTCTTATGGTTCTCTCTATTATGCAAGATGTATCATGCTCCGTGTTATTACAGCTGCAGGGCAGGGCGATGGCGGAGAGGAGGATGCAGGGGGAGACGCAGGTGGTGGATTGAGAGACCTCAACACAACAAGTAGTCGTCATAAATTCGCTTTTTGTATTTGCTTAAAGGTCGTCACATTTCTTTTTGTCTACCGCATTCCATTTTATGGCAATTCAAAGAGATTGTTGCCAGTATACCCTGTGATTATAGAAAAGGTTAATGGGGTATCAAAAAGATGTCTCTTTAAAATCATATTAATTTTTGGTATTTAGTAAGTTATAATTCTAATGCAACTCATTCCATTTAAACTTATAATTTGTATTAGAATGCATTCATGCTGAGCTTTATTGCAGGATATTTTACTGTCGAGCAGACTCGCTTAGCAGCTGCTTAGTTCTTATTGTTGCTGCCGGCTATCATAATTTTATGCGGCAGACAATATCGTCATTTTATGTTCGGGAAATCGATGAAACTTTTACGACTCGCAATCGCATTGATTTTCGCTGTCGCTTCAAAGTTGAGGCCAAGAATTAAACTTGAGGTTGAATTTGTAGTTGAAGTTGAAGTTGAAGTTCAGGGCGGCAATCACTTTAATTGAGTTGCCGCTGCTGTGGCTCATGCATATGCAAGACTCAATTAAAAGTGCGCCAAGAAAAACTGTAGACAAACAAACAAAACACAAGACAAGAGAACACTGAATGAAGGTAGTAGACCTGCCAGCCCTTTTGGCCCTGATGTGCTTCTGGGCCAAGAAGTTGGCAACGTCTGCAAGTGACTCGACAGCGTCGTCTCCGGCATTTTGTTGACATTTCGCGGTATGGAAAAAATTAAATTAAAATGCAAATTAGACAACCGAGTGGAGTCGAGTCGAGTGAAGATGGGATGCATTCGCTTACCGCTTACCAACAGTGACAAATTGTTGTAAACAAAAATGTTGCCGCTCGTTGCGCATACGCCCTGTGGGACGACCTCTTCACAGTCACTGTCACTGCCACTGTCACTGTCACCTACTTGGAGGCCGATACTCTTAAGATTTACTTACCTATGGCAAGCATGTTTTCCCTGTCGCCTTGGGAGCGGCATCTCCTGATCCTGCCGCTGTCGAGGCCCGACTTAGGGCCAAGATGAATGTTTCTTATTTTCGCGGCCTGCTTTGTTGCCTTGTCTGCCTTTTTCGTGTGGCAAATTATGCAAAGTAGTTACGTAATGCGCTTGTTACAATAATTTAATCTTGTAATCTGTTTCTGTTACGGTTTCTGTCTCTGTCTCTGTTCTCTCTGTGGCAAGTGCCATAAATAATTCAACTACATTGAAAAGACTTCACATTGCATTTTCCGAAAAAAAAAAAAATGTAGGAGCAGTTTTTGCTCCTGTCTAGTCTAAGAATCTGTTGTGAAACTTGCCTTAAGCATTTTTGCATTTTTAATTTCAAGGTAAACAAACGCAAACAACTTTTTCAAGTCAAAACAGAATTCTAATGAGCTGTCTAAAGGTAACTTCATTTCTCCCTTTCTCATTGCTCTCAACCCCCTTTAAATTGACATTTCAGCAAAGCGCGCACGTTAATTCAATTTCTGAGCTCAAAGAAAAATAAAACCAGTGAAAAGTTTTTAATGCCAGGCCAAAGATAAACCAACCCTTTGACGTCGCTTTCATTTCACCCCCCCTCCCTCAAATAGGGGTGGCGCAATGGCAAATAAAAATATTATTTGTGGTTGCCAGCAGTTCATAATTAGTTGGCATACGAGTACTTTTGGCTTAAGGTTTCTTAAAGAGTTAAAAGCTATTTTAAGCTAATTAAGCTTTTTTTTTATAAAGTGCAAAAAGCACGTTAAAGCTGTGACTTTGCAACAAACTGCTTATGAAGCAAAAGGGAGCTTTATAAATAGCATAAAAGCTCCAAAAAAATATATCTTTACCAAGCAATAACATTTTCAACAAACATTTCATTTATTTGTTAAAAGAATAAATTATTCTTTTTAGAAAATATTATTCCAGTGGACATTTAAAATATCCAAGAGTATCTTAAAGCTCTTTCATATAATTTAGTTCGAAAAAGCTTCTTAAAGTTAACTCTCTTTAGAAAAACATAGGACATAAATCAGCTGCTAAACGCAAATCCAGCCCCAAATCGCAGACAACATAAAATTTCAATAACGCTTTGGCCTCACTGTCTCACTGTCTCTTTGTCTATTTCTCTTTCTCTGTCTCTGTCTCTGAATCTGTCGCCATCTGGAATGTCGTCTCGTTTCTGGCCAAGGTGCACAGCTTGCTGCACGGTAGAAACCAATAACAAACAACGAAAGAGGAACAACAAACGGAAGCAATACACGTTGACACGTCGAACGGATACAAATGTGGCGCTTTTAGTTCCGCAACAAGACAAAACCTTGGCGTAATGTAACGGAAACTCTATTGAATTGCGATAAAAATCGCGTTTGCCCTGTCGCTCCTTGTTGTCTGCCACAACACACACACACGCTCTCACACACGCTCTCACACACGCACTCACACACACACACACACAGACACAGTCACACATTCGCTAAGCCATTTTTAAAGCATACTTTGCGGCTTGTCAACAGGCGGCAATATTTATTGAAATTGTGCGCCAAAAGAGTTGCAGCATTTTTTTTTTGTACACTGTCAGCAATAGGGTATAATAGTTCAAGTATACCACAAATTTAAAAAAAACAATAATTTTGAACATTTATTACTTGTATTATAATTTTCACTATTACTGTTTTATTAACAGAGAACAAAGTTCGTTACTTGCCAATCATAAAAGATTTTTCATGTAATGTAATTACAGATTCCACTCCTAAACGCTGAATTTTTCGACCTACTTGATGCATTAATGTCATTCATTTTCTACTAAAGTTTAGTTCATTTTTATTTCATATTTATATATTTGAACTCTTCTTCAGTATACCAAATTCGTCTTTAATATTTTAATACATTTTTTGCTATAAATTTGCTAAGGAATTTCACCTCTTAATCAAATGTAGGGCATACAAAATTCGACTTACTTGTATTTGCATTGCCAGCTTGTTTATTGTATCCTTTTGCTTACAATGTTGTCGTTACGGTTATTGATTGAAGTTTTTGTTCGAGTTGCTTGTGTGTGTGTGTGTGGCAAGAGTGTCTTTGCATGCTTGAGGCGACAGCTGCTGTGGAGTTGTTGCCACAGGTTGCGCTTTTCAGTTGCTCTGCATTTATCTCACTTGCCGTCAATGGCAGTTACAGTTACCTGACTGAATGCCTGTAACAGGCCCAATCTACCCCATAACCCCTTGCTAGACTGTCAGTTGCAGCGGCAGCAGAAAGTGGCAACCAAGGACAGACAGACGGACAGATGGACAGACAGACAGATGGACAGATGTACAATTGCCGGCCACATCAATGTGCATTTCATTTAACTTGCCACGCCCGTGTGACTTTTAAGTGTTGCCCGCACACACGCCACACACACACACACACGCACACATACACTCCTTTAGGCCAGCATTAGAAATTTGAGTGCTGGACATGACAGCTTCTGCATGAGCAACTTTTGCCCCTATGCCAAAGCGAAAGCCAAAGGCAAAGTCAATGTGTGTGTGTGTATGTGTGTGTGTGTGTAGCAGAGAGCTGCATTGGGTATGTTCGAGTATGATCGAACATGTGTGCAGAAAATTCAACCAAATCAAATCAACCACTCGGGCGCAGCGTGTTCGATCAGGTTCCGCGCGTCTCTGTTTAGGATCGAGTATCGAGCGTGATTGTTTGTTTACGAACTACTCAACCGGATTGAGGTTCGTTTGTGACGAAACCCAAAGCCACGTTTTGGTTTGGGTATGCTTCGAACTTGGGTAGGTATGGGTATGGGTGTGAAAACATGTGTCGGTTTTGGGTATCTAAATGGGTATGGGTATGGGTATGCGAATGAGTGTCGGCGTTTGGGTATGCAATCAGGTATGGGTATGGGTATGAGCATGGGTATCGGTTTTGGGTATCTAAATGGGTATGGGTATGGGTATGAGCTTGAGTGCCTTGCTTAACAAGAGTGCGACAGAGCGCGCAATAGCGAGCACGCGCGGCGTTTACTTTTACACTTAAATGTGTATGTGAAAGAAATAGTATGTATTGTACAGGTCTAAGAAAAGATAAAATTTTACTTTTGCTTGAATAAGTATAACTTTTAGGATTAGGTAAATAAAATTTACAACTATAGTTTCGTCAATAATTTTAAATAAACCTTAGAATTAACTTCTAGAAATAAGTTAATAATAATTAGTTTCCTTCGTTTAATTTACTTAAAAAATGCAGTCAGTAAAATACTTTAAGCATAAGTTCATTTTAAAAAAGCAAAAATAATATTTATTAATAATAACACGTTTTTTTTTTATTATTTTCAAAATAAAGCAATTCATATATTTTCAATTATTATTTCTTTGTCATAAATTTATTTTGCCATTCAATAATAATTTTAATACCAACTAACTAACAACAAAAAAAAACATACGCGTATGTATTCGCTTGCAAGCCTGCATAACCAACACGCACGGCCATATACTCATACCCATACCCATACCCATTTAGATACCCAAAACCAATACCCATGCTCACACCCATACCCATACCTGATTGCATACCCAAAAGCCGACACTCATTCGCATACCCATACCCATACCCATTTAGATACCCAAAACCGCTACCCTTGCTCATACCCATACCCAAACCTGATCGTTTCAACAAAATGAGTAAGCATCAAATCAAGTCAGCCTGCCGGTTCGGTCAATGCTCGTGGTTGAACAAAAACATACAAACACAAACGGTCATGAACACAAACTGGCAATGTGTTCGAACTGAGCGAACGAACCGAGCGCTCAGTTCGAACGGTCCGCTCCTGTCGCTTAACCAAAGCAAAAAAATCATAACGGGTTCGAGTCAATGTTTGAGTATGATCGAACATTTCATACCCGTTGCAGTTCTCTGGTGTGTAGTCGCATGTTGTAGGTGTATGTAAGGTATTATCTTGTGTGTGCCACTGACTGGAAATGGTTACTGCGTGCGTCATCATGTCCTACGCAGCTTTAGAATCAATTGTTGTTGTTGCCGTTGTTGTTGTTGCCATTGTTGCTGTTGCCAAAGTTTGTGTTTGTGTCATTGTTAAATTTTGCGCTCGACCGACCTGCAACGAATGACATCCGTACGGCAAGTTACTTTTTGATTTACAGTATGCTACTTTTTGTTCATCAAACGCCTGGATGGTCCTGCCAGCCAGTTGACCCACCAGTAAACCCACCCACCCCCTCATTGAACTGGTTTTTGCTCCAGCTGGTCGAAGGTGCAGCAAAGGTTGTCGCCTGTCGCCTGTTGGTTGTTGCTTGTTGGTTGCCGGTTGTTGGTTGTTGCTTGTTGGTTGTCGGTTGCCCGGCTGGTTGTTAGCTGTCGTTAGCATTTGGTTTAAATTGCGCAAAATGCGTGTAATTGCTGGAACTGCCAATTGAATGAGCCCGTGTCCGCCAAACGTCTAATGGTTTGGGCCACCACTGTTTAGTTGCAGCTGCTGCCCGATGCCCGACTTAGACCTAAGATTTAAAGTTTTCGCTTTGATTCGATTTTCAGTTTGTATTAAACAACAGTTTGGAACTTGAACTCAAACAGTTACAGAAATTAGACATCGCAACAAATTAAAACAGGTGGCCTAAAGTGGATTGCGAATGCAATCACGTTAACAAACGCAAATTGCTCTTATATTTGAAATATTTATTATTATAATTTAAGTAATAATTCCACATTACATTAATTTTTTTTATTTTTAGTTATTTATTGCTTAACTGTATAAGTATAAACCTGGGAATAATACCGATACCTTTAAAGAAAACTATAGTTATAACTGATCAAAAAATAAATATTTTAAAATGGCTAAAATTTTGACTTTGTATTTGTATTTGCAATCAGAGCTGCTCTCACCACATTTATGCACCAATAAATTTATTTAATTATTTAGCTAACGCTTGAATAATAATTTATTCAATGAATATACAATAATTTATTATAATAATTATTTATTTATTTTGTTATAAAAATCAAAGCATATCACAACTTTTTCACGCTTTTGGCGCTGCCAATGCCAGTGTTCAAAATCTGAGCCCAGAGCCGAACAACAATTAATGTGTTTTTATTGCATTTTCACCGCAACGAGCAATGCATCATTCAAAAAATTTGTCAATAGAGACCACAGGCCATTTAATATATAAGCCGCTGAATGTGGCTGGATGGCTGCCTATCAACAGGCTCAGTCTACAGTTCCTGCTACTGGCTGGTGCTGTGGTTGTGTGGCATTCCCTATAGGTATTTTATTATTTATCAGGGGCGCACGATCGACCAGGCACCGTTATAGGCCCGTTGTAGGCAAAGGAGTGCCAGTTTCGCAGCTATTTAATAATATAAAAGCAATATTTTTGTGACCAAAACAATAAAGTCGCGCTGTCATTGATTTATTTGTCTGCTGCGTAGCCAGCAACAATAAAGTGAGCGCGAAATGCACTCGCACAATGCACGAACTGTGGAAATGGAAAAATGGGAAAATCGGAAAATAGGAGTATGGGAAACGGCACTGGGAGTGTCACCTCAGCGGTGGGTCGGCCAACTGCATCGGGCAGGAGAGGAAAGGGATGCATATCTCTCACCCTCAAGCAGCGCTCCATTGAGCCCTCCAACATAATTCATTTCCGCTTATTGTCAGCGCCGCATTTTACATTTAAAATAACACAAAACTCAAAAAAACCACGCGCCTCTCTTACAGTAAAAATCTCAAGTGTAAAAATATGAAAAAATTCAGAATGCAGGACAATGCAGGTAAATTGACTGCAGCTGCCTTTAGTCCTTTGTATTTCAAATTATTCGAAGAGTGAGTGTGCGTAATAAAGCTGCCACGAATGCGAACAAATTGACGTGAATGCAAATAAAAATGCACGACTCATTGAACAATTGACAGGCACTTCAGTCAGACACTTCACTGTGGCATGGATTGAGAGTCTGCTACTTCTCCTGCTACTTTCGAGTGTGTCCACTCAACAGACTTGGATGGGATGACATAATTAAATCCTTGCACTAATTAAATTTCCCAAAAATGTATGCAAAATGCCAGCAAATAAACCGTACACTTTTCGAAACTACCTTAATTGCATGAGATAAGCCGTTAGACGGGGCGCATACGTAATGCAAATTATTTTCAACATTTCACATTTAATTGCAAGGCGGTCGACGCTTGACGGTCAGGAACATGTTCCCCAAATGGGGTCCTGCACCAAAGGACGCACATTCATTAAGCAACCCTTGAGCGGGTTCTCTAAGCGTATGTGTGTGAGTGTGTGTGTGAGTGGGTGGGTGTTAGTGTTAGTGGGTGTGTGGATGGTCAAGTATCCGGTGTCCTGTATGCTGTGTCCGAAATGCGGCATACATGGCATACCAGCTGGAAATTAAGTTTTCGCATTTTCCACCTTTTTTTTTGTTGTTGGACTTCAGCATTTTTTGTCCAGTTGATAATCCAGCATAATGCGCTTTTATTTCAAATAATAATGTTGATGCCAACGTCGGTCTGGGCTCATTAAATGTGAAAGGAAAAAAAGGAAACCATCGGACTGATTTTAGGTGTGTGTGACCTGTGTGTGTGTGTGTGTGTGTGTGTGCTTAAGCCAGAGCTGGGCTTTTGGCCAAAAGGTCTATTGAGTCGGACTCATTGTCAACCGCAAAGTTGTTGCACGAGGTGTCAAAGTTCATAACGTGGTTGCCATCCAGTCCAAATTAATTTCAATGTCCGGCCATATGTGCTCACGTCCAGTTCAAGCTACCCCAGTAGGATTATTTGTTTAATTGCAAACATTTTCCAGCAAATTAAGTTTGATGCGAGGACTTTAAAGTTATGTATGTTTGACTTGCTTTTGGGGTGGCGACATAAATATTTTTGAGGTGTAAATTGTAAATGGTGAATGGTATATGGTAAATTTCTGAAATGCCTTCGAGATGACTAACGCAAGCGCATAAATTTGGCAAAGGTTGATGAGGGTTCAAGAGGGGGAAAAGATAGGAAAAGACAGAGATCCACGCGGTTAACCAGAGCCACAATAAATCTCACGAAAAACGATTTAAAATTTTGTACTTTCACTCGAGAGACACAATGCATAACATATACGAGAATACATACATATCATATAACATATAGAAACTACTATTCGTACACTCATTCCATAAAACTGTCCAGCTGCTTTCTTAACTTTGAGCTTGCCAAGCAAAATTCTTGCGGCGTTGCCTTTTGGTTTTCCCCTTTTAAAAGTGAGCGCCGAAAATAATTTATCATTTTCACTTTTGAATTTTGTGTGAAAATTCACTTACGAGCTCAGATGTATGTGCTCTGAGAAGACAGAAGATGGGTTAAGAGGTAGAGAGAGGAGAGAGAGGAGACAAAAACTGGTGTCAGCATTGACATTGGACCCACTGTAAAGTCCCCAATGCTACGTTGACTTGTCGCCACATTTCAGCTACCTTTTTGTTATCGGCGGTGGCTTTTGTGGGTGACTTTAACCCCTGACTCTTCGACTCTCTCTACGACTCGACTCTCGGCTGTGGCTTTTGGCTTAAAGTTTTGTCAACTGTTTTTCGTAATTTAAAGTTTTTTATAGTTTTGGCTTTTAATTTGCATAGTTGGAATGCCGAACAAAACACGAATTCGACTCCCTTGTACTGTCCTTTACCTGCGTCCAGGACTCGATGCCGTCCAGTAAAATACCTCAACATTAAAATGCCATTAATGCATTTGCGTAATGTTGTGTGTAATATTCTGCAGAGCACCCCCCTTTTTGGCACACCTCATTGAAAGCCCATTAAAGTGACTTATGTGATGGCGCGGGACTCGTTGCTCCCCTTCCCCCTACCCCCTACACCCCTCAATGTGGCTCTGTTTGTGGCTGCAACTCGAAGTGGAACTCGAACTCGAACTCGCATTGCAATTGGGAACTCGTTTCTGTGGGCGACGTAAAAATTGCATTAAAAGGGCTGGTAAAGTGCTCAACGGGGGCGTGGCAATCTAATGGAAAGGGGAGAAGGGGGAGGTAGAGTAGGGTTAACATCGCCGTGCATTTGTCTTATCAGCCAGGTCCTGGCATTGGCATTGGCATTGCCAGTTCCCATTCCCAGTTCGAGTCCGACACATTTGCCTGACCATAATGAGCGGCAATTACCGCATTGGCCGCAATTTGCATTACACACTGCGAAAATGTTGCAATACCATTGAGGGGTGTGGCAGGAGGCGGCCGACTCGACACTGTGTGTGTAAACACTGTGCAATCTTTTATCAACAGCAACAACTACAACAACAGCAACAACAACAATAACAACAGACATGACAATGGCATTGGCAATAGGAATGAGAGATATTTAACTGCGCCTACTTGGGCGCCAAAAGGGAAATGGCATAAATGGTTAAAAACTCGTTCGGGGTTTGGTATATGACCTTAAATTTCATTTGACCTTATCTTTATTAATCAACAAGTGAAATATATATATTTTCTGATTTTAAATTAAGGAATGTACATAAAGAAATAAAAAACATTTTCTTTTAAAGTGTTTTATAGTAAATTTTGAGAAAAGAATTGAAAGACATAAGGTACCATATAATAACAGAGAGTGTGCTTATAAATATGGTCACTCTGTCAATTTTTCTCAGGGTTTTTCAATAAGAAGATATATTTTGAGAGTAGTGCTGAAGGTTTCAAAATTTATAAAAAATTCTGAAGTTAATTTTGGAAATCCTTCACTGGAAGAATATCTTATAGTAAAGATACATTCACAAATAAACAGTTAGTTATTCACATTCATAAGAAACAGGAAAACATTTTTCTCAGCCATTCAAGTGAGTGAGTGAGTGGCGCCTCAATCTTGGTAAACCTCAAGCAGCTTGAGCTTAATCCAACTAAGTTGCTTCAATTTAAATACCGCTAAATCAACAACTGCCACTTTATATGGAGCCCAAGAAAGTAGACGAAAGACGTTCGTGGAATAAAAAGCACAAAATTAAATAAACTGTGAGTAAAATTAAAAGTAACAGAGGCAAAGCTAACAAACACACTGACTACACCTACACTCTGAGAGTATCTTCACTTCCTTTACTCCTGTTTTTCTTTATTCCTTCCCTCTTCCCTTCTTCATTCCCGTGTCAGCTCATTCAGCGAGCACTTGAACAACTTTCGGCAGTGTGCTGAACATTTTTACGCTTCTTTTACTTCATTTTCAATGCATTTAACTTGAGTGACTCTTTAATCCTTGTAAGTATCTTAGCTTGAGTGGGCGTTGAGGAGGGAGAGGGGGCGTGGCAATACACCGTTGCCTTTCAAGTTGCCTTGGCATCTTCGTGCGCTCGTCTTGAACGCATTTTCAGCTACAATATTTATTTACCTTGCGCCTTTTGTGCCCACGTGCATCGTCTCCATCTTCGTCTCCATTTTCATCTGCGTCTCCATCCCCATCTTCGTCCTCGTCTTCGTCTTCGTCCTTGCCTTTGGCTGTTGCTGTCGTCGCCAAAGCTACGTGCAGCAGTTACAGCTTCAACTTCGAGTCCAGACTCCGACTCCGACTCAGTCTCAGTCTCAGTCTCTTATTTTGAGTCTTAGATCTGGCGTCTGCCACTTGGCATATTTTAAATACATTTCATGCGCTCCTGAATTTCGGTAGCTTGCTCCTTAAGGATATTTACTTCTTCAAAATATGTTTACTCGTGTTGTGCATATTTTAATCGTTTACTTTGCCGACGACTTTCAACATGGCAAATGTATCTCGTTGTGTGTTTTGTTGCTTGTTTAACTTGCGTTTAAGTTAAATAAGCCATGTGAGTCGAGTCGAATCGAGTCGAGTCCTGTCTGTCTTTAACTCCAGCCCGTTGTTTAGTTATTAGCATAATGTAGAGCATCCGTTAGCTGCTCATAATTGTTATAATATCGCAGCCACAAATTGCAAATTGCTGGCAAAGCTGCGACATAAATTAGACATCGCATCGCGACGCATAAATAACGCGAATGTTGCCGCGGGCCTCTAATATCCTTGCCTATCCTATCCTGTCCTGTTCTCTTTTGTCCTGGCTAATAGAAACATCCGCTGCAGTTATCTCACGTAGTCATGGCCACAAACAACGCGGACAATGGCCAGGAATATGATATAAGCCAGTGCCATGAACCAGACAATGCCACAAACAACAAAGTGGCAGAAGGCAAACAGGTGTTGGTTATTTATCTAGCTGTTGCCACCGACTGTGGCTATCCAGTGGTGCTGGTGGTGCCTTGTGAACAATTTTAATGAATTCTAATGAGCATAACGAAAGGGATACAGCTGCTGAAATAGATGAAGATACAGAAAAGTATGCGGAATACAGGTATACGAAAGATACAGATACAGAAAATGGTAGGACACATAGTAAAGATGTAGAAAAATGCACAGATGAAAGCACAAACACTAATAAAGATATAGACGAGACAAGCTCTTATAGGAAATTAATAAATATAGGGGATACATGTGTATGAGCAGATAAAGCTACAGATACATTTAGAGATACTTGAGGTAGTATAGATACTGCTAATTTTACAAAATTCATATATGTAAGTAGCTAGAAATATAAATCTACAGTTATAAATAAAGATACATACAGATAGATTTACAACATCAGATTGAGATACTTTGTAAAGTGCCTTGGGCAATTCATTAGCACACACGGCACACACTTCAACGCGCTTCAACTCCTTCCTTAGGTGTGCTGCAATTGCGTGTCTACACACACACACACTCACACACACTCTCACATACACAGCATAAGCAGCGTTTATATCAAAAGTTAGCTCACAAATAGCCAACGGCTTCTTAGCTTTATTTACAAAAGTTTTCGCTGCTTTTAAATAAGAGTGAGGACATGTAGCTAACAAGCAGCTTTAAATTTCTTTATTTATCTGAAGACAACTGACTGAGAGCTTTATTATTTTTCTTATTAAATTACACCCTTTTTTTAACTCGAAAGCTGTATAAGCTTTAAATATAAATAATCTTAACTAGTCAATTAAACTCCCACTTCTTTGACATTATATTAATTATAATATTTTTAGTTTTCAGACTATGCTAATTTGTTATAAATTCTGTTGATAATTTATTGATTATTTTGTACCAAAATTATCATAGGGCTTATCGAAGGTAACGATCATCAATCCCCAATTACTTTTTCCTCTCAAATATTTGCACTTTGATTGCCTCGCTTGTAACTAAACTTTGCCTAACATTTAACTCCAACTCTCACTTCATTTTCATATCCCTCAAAACCTTGGCACGGTGTGCTTGCCAAAATTATTTCAATTAAGTTTCTCCCTCCCTTCTTCATGCCTCTCAGCCCCTTTCAGTTGCGGACTTACTTTCATTAGTTGCGTTTGTTTTTGTTGCTGCCCCATTGAAATTTATTGTCAGGTTCGATGGCTGGCAAAGTTTTTATTGGACGCTTGACGGCAACTTGGAATTTGCCAGTTTCTTGTGTTGTTTGTTGGCTTTTGATTATTCAAATTAAGCTTAATTGTTAAGGTGGCTATAACAGCAGGAGGTTTACCAAAAGGATTACACCAGAAAATTTACTTGAATGGATGAGAAACTGCTTTAACTGAGTTTAAATTGAAAGTGGAAATTTTATTATTACAGTATTATTTAAAAAATGTAGATGTCTATTGAAAATTTAAGAACTGCAGTGCATTTTCCATGGAGAAAATAATGCTATAGATGTAATTGAAGCATTTAATATCGATTTATTTCTTTAAAAAAAATATTTGGACTTATAGAGTTTATAAAACTATGGAATAAATAAGATAATTTGAGCATTTCAAATTTGTGGCTATGTTTAAGTTTTGCAGAATATTTGAAACTATACGAAATGCAGCTAAAGAGGTTTCCTATGCAATCACTTTAGGGTTATTCTCAATTGTTATTTACACTTCAGTTGGTTTTATTTATAGTGCAGGCCTCAAAACGGAAACGCTTCAAGCGTCATTTTGTAAGAGTTTCTCTATGCATTTTTTGTGTACAAAAAATCATTTGCGGTGCACCTTTTTTTCTTGCAGTCACTGTCAATATCAATGTGCTCGAATATGCGGCACTTAGCTGGAAAAAATGTGGGAGTACAACGGAGATCGAGACAGGACTCTGACACAGTTGACCAACGCAAAATGGCGCGAAATTCGTGCATTAAATGGACTGTACTTCCGGTGTGTGAAATCGCTGCACACACACACACACACACACACACACACACACACACACACAATACAAATACTGCCACATATTGATGTCTATAGAGAGGCGAGTGGCCAACCATTGGGCCATGTTTTTCTGGCCATATGCGAGTTGCTGTTGTTTGTTTGTGGGCGCCAACAAAAGAGAAAAAAGGAGTAGAAAAATGTGGAAAATAGAAAAGCAACTGGAAATTTATGCCCATTGCAATAATCCATTTTTAGAGCCATCAACACACAGAACAAACACAACAACAACAACGACTACGACAACATCAACCGACAACCGACATTGAGGCCCTATTGTTTCCGCGCTAATTGTTTGGCTTTTTGACCAATTTGCCTGACTGCAAAGTGCTCCACTTTTTGGCCAATACGCGTGTGTGTGTGTGACTAATACACATGGCTGACAGTGAAGCTGCCGTCGCTTTTGACTACTGTATCTTGGCCTCAAACCCTCGCTAAATTCCAGCCTAAGGTCGCAGCTGTTGTGGAGATTGCAATTATTTTGCAAACAATGAAATTGTTGCTGCGTGTGCAAACATAAAATCAAATTGTATATAGGTGTGTGCAGCTGTTACACACAGTTACAGCAACAGTTACAGCTACAGATACAGATACAGATACATTTACGTTTTGTAGCTGTAGATACTTTGCGTTTGCTTTTGGTAAGGTGTCTGTGGACTCAGCTGGCATTTGAGCATTTGCCTTGATTTGATTTCAAGGGGGGATTCACCTATCTTCTTCTTATTGAGGGTTGCCAAGTCTATAGATATGCAAATGAGGGAACACAGACAACAGGTGATGTGCGCATAAAAAGCGTAAATCGATGGCGATGTAAGGAAAAACCATTAAATTCGCATACGTTTCGCTGTTGGCCAAGTTAATAAAGTGCAAATCGTAGCGCTGGCTAAATTAATCACTCGACTGTATATCAAAATAAACAGATCATGACAAATGCAGCAAGTAAATCGACGAGAACAACGCTCAACAGTCTGAAGAAATCTTTTGCAGTGTGCTTGTTCTTTTTTTTCTTGTTTTTGTCTCTGATTTTAATTAAAATCATTTCTGGCTGCACTTTTTTTCCACGTGAAATTCCGCAAAGCAGACGACAACATAGCCGCTGTCATGTTCGCTTGTCTAGCAATGTGTTTTCCTGGCCAGACCGAGACACCTCTTCCAACTCCTCCTCTCTCCCCTTTCCCCTACCTTCATCGCAGTTCCAACTCCAATTGCAGAGACAAAAGGCAAACGCATAAATTATGCTTTGTTGACAACGCGGACGAGTTTCGACTGAGTTTGAGGTGCCAAAGGTACAAAAACTATGCAACATTTCTTGGCAAACAGCACTTGTCGAATTGTTGTTGTTGCTGGTGTTGCAATGGTCTTTTAATTGTCGCAAGTTGCCATAAATTAGACATGCGTCTTGCGTGATTTAAACTGTTCTGAAACATTTAATGTTAATTTCGCTCTCTCTCTCTCTATCTGTTTATTTCTTAACCCTCAATGGTCAGCAGGTAATGCCCGATATGTTTATAATCATGCAACATCAGCTGCTGCTTCCTGCTAAGCATTAACATTAAAAAAAAAGACTACTTTCTGTTTTGGCCAACATTTTGGCAGACAGCCAATTGGGCAGACAAAAGTCAAAGGCATCTTTAAAGTTGCACCATTCTTTGGCAGCATCCCTTGTTGCCTTCTCCCTTTCTCTCTCTCTGTCTCTGTCACTGTCACTGTCTCTGTCTCTCTCTGTCTGTCAGTCTCACTCACCTCTTGCCGCATGTGGCGGCTGGCAAAATGTTTTGCATTTCAAATTGCATTTTAATCGCATTTCAACCTGAAATGCCATTAGACATAATTCGTTTAGCTGCATTTGTCGTTTGGCCAGCAAATCATTTCGATATGGACAGTGCCACGCCCACAGCACACAGCCCACAGCGCCCAGCGTTTCAATTCACTTGAACACAATTGCCAACCGCACGTAAATCAACTTTGTCATTGATTTCGGCTGCTCCAACTGACAGACGGACAGACAGACAGACGGACAGACAGACAGCCGGATACTGGACAGTAGATGGATGCATTGACGTACTGTCCAGATTATGCACATTGCATCCGCCTGCCTCAATCACAGTCACAATCCCAATCACAGTGAACACACACATTCACAGACCCATGTCAAATTTGTCATTTCGTAATTGATTGTGAGCTGATTTCAGTCGAGTTGCAGTTACAGACTGACATTTAATCAATTTATGCCTCTAATCAAATGAAATTCTAACAACAAACCATTTTCTGCATCTCATTTGGCACCTGCAACTTGCAACTTGTCGCCAGCTGTTGAGTGCAACGATTCACGATTGACGATTCACGATTGACGATTGACGATTGACAATTGACAAGTGATGTATAAATAAGTATTAGTTACAAGGTAAGTGGCCAACGTGTTGAAAGGCAGGTCAGCGACAGTCCAAGTGATTTGGCAGCAAAAGTCTATCAAATCTATTAAGCAAACAATACACACAGACACAGACAACAAGCAACAACAATCTGTATGCCTACAAAAAAATTTAAATATAGCTTAAATCTCAGCGCACACTCGCAAACGCAAACGCATTCGCATTTTCATTCTCATTTATCGATTTTCTCAAGCATCTACATTGTTAAAAGAAATAAAGAAAAAAAATTACAAGACTGCTCTATTTGTGAGTGCTCGACGGCAGGATACTCTAGTCTATGAGAGCAAGAACGATTGAAAAAATATGTTTTGTTTTTAATGCAATTTGAAAAGAAAAGTTTTAGGTTTGAAACAAAAATCTTAGGTTTCGACCTTCCATGTGAATAATGTATCGATAATCTTAATTTGCTAAAAATAGAAAACACATTTTGATTGTTTTATATTTTATTGTTATATATTTATTTTTTTTAAAGATATATTATTTTAAGAAATATTTTTCTTGAATACAATTAAATCTAGAAATTTTTCTTTTTGAAAGATGTAATAATTTAATAGTTAACATAAGAAACTCCACGTTTATTGGAAACTTTGACTAAATAGCCATAATATATAATAAAAATGTTACTCTGTTAGATTTTATAATTATTTTTTTTAAAGATATCTTATTTTAAACAATATTTTACATGAATGCTCTTAATTCTAGAAAGCTTTTTTTTTGAAAGGTGCAATAATTTAATAGTTAACATAAGAAACTCTTCGTTTATTGGAAACTTTGACTAAATAGCCATAATATATAATAAAAATGTTACTCTGTTAGATTAAAAAAAAAAATTGAAATTTTTGTATTTTTAATTTTATTGACGTAAAAATTCAAGATAATGTAGAGAATAAAATAAGTTTGTTGCATTATAGGCATTATCATAATGCAGCAATTAATGGGAATGCCCTGTGCAATCATAGATAAATTCAAACTGACCCTGAGAGTGCGATGCTTTCTCTGCTGCTGCGAAGAACGTAGAACGAAGACGACGCGCCAAGAGAATTTGTGCGCTTGAGTGCGTGCATAAATTTCGTGTGCCTTTTGCTGGCTATTATTTACATTACACAGACACACACGCACACAATCGCACACTTGTGCAGATGTATGAGTGTAGCCTGTACAGCTGCACGAAAAACTCAATTTCCTGCGACGGACACAGGCTCATCAAATGCTTTACGGCCGCTCGCTTTCGCTCTCTCGCTCTCGCTCTCGCCCTCTCACTTTCTCTATCCTTCTCTCTGCAATTTCACCTACTCGACCTACCATCTGAAATTTAACACACGTTATGCCCATCCCCATAACCCAAGCCCCTTCCACCACTTGGCCACCACCGTTGACCTCTTTTGGCCCGTCTGGATGCGTCTGCCGCCTTGACTGCTACTTTTTCATTTTTCGCATGTAATGTGTGTAATCAAAGTAACAAAATCCAAATCATATTTCCTTCATTGACCACAAAATCTAAGTAGATGTGTGTGTGTGTGCGTGTGTGTGTGTGTGTGTAACGTGCAACCCTTTTGGGTGTGCATAAAACATTTTGCTAGATTTCCACAATCAACGTTTGCCTTACAACGTACATTTCTTAACCTTGTTTGATTTTTATTCTGTTTTCTGGGCAAAATTATTGGTCTGCGCATATGTAATCATCTGTGTGGTTCTCTGGCCATCCAGGAGGCATCATAAAGTGCACACAATCAAAATGAAATACGTTTTAGGTACGTACGTTGCTTCTTCAGTTGGGTTCAACATAAGCGACTTTGCTATGTGCGCTACACTTGAGTTAATCGATTGACAAACGAAATGTAGCTTAAATAAATTGAAAAACTATTTTAAATTGGCAATAGATTTTAAATTAAATATTTATTTAAATAAAAATAGGTTTATTATAATTCGGATATTAAAATATTATTTTTAGTTAGTTCGCATGATTGCCATTATAAATATTTTAAAGCATATTTAATAAAGTAGTTTGTAGCTTATTTGAATCTTCGCTTTGACTGAGTAATTTTATTTAAATCTATTTATAATAACAATTTAATAATGTTAATTGAATTGATTTGATAAATTTTTATAGCGCATTCGAATGTCCACAACGTCTTGTACTTTTCAACAGCTGAATAACTTGCACGGCATTTCGCATATGTTGGCAATTTTTTATTTATCGACATGTCGCTTTATTAAAAGGTGTTTGCTGTGCACGAATGCTCTGGGGAAGGGTTTATTCTTCGACTCCTTGCGGGAGAAAGGCAACTTGAGAGGCTGCAGGCCATTTGGTTGCTCCTTTGTCAAAACTTTAATAAGAAATCTTTTCTGGAGGATATGCATTTCTAAAACCCCACTTTGTGCAAAACTGGCAAAAGTTTCAGCTGGTAAATTTCATTTGTGGTCAAGCTAAAGTTTTATTTGAGTTTACAGTTTACAGTTTCGGTTTCAGTTTCTATTTCGTTTTTAGTTTCAATGGAATTCAATTAAATCTACGCATTATGCACGCTGCACTGCACGGCTCAAGTTGACCCTTTTGGCTTGGCTAAAATCCCGGCTCTTGCTTACATATGAGGGAGCTCGTATATGCAAATAACTTGTACAAAAGGTGAGCCGTGGAGTGGATTGTAAACAAATTATCAAAAGTGCCCAGTCAGCAGACTGAAGGAGGAGCAGGAACACAAGTTGGAGATAGACCAGGAGCTGAAGCTGGGGATTCATTCGCTGACACGTTTCTCGGTGGTAAGCGCCAGTTCATTATTAAAACTTTTAAAAGCAGATAAGTGCACAGACTGATAGAGATGCTGACACTGATATACACCCATTCACATCTACACACACACACTAACACTAACACCTACAGACTGTGCGATAACGATAACCTCAGCTAAGCAGCCACTATGATCCAGTCAACGTGGGCGCCACTTCACCTCTAATTGAAACATTAAGTTGCACATCACGTACGCGGTGTCAGACACTAGACGCCAGCTGGACGTGGGCGGGGCATGGGGGCAGGGGCAGGGGCTGGAGACTGGTACGCCTAGGAGTATGCTAAAATTTTGTGCTGCGGTTTGCCTTGGATTTCACCTAGCAGCGTCAGAGCCCAAATACAAACCCACACCGCTGACCATCAACCACTCAGCACTTTATTTTTTCCATGTTGGCATTTTAAAAAGCATTTAAGTCCCTGAACTCTGAGCCGAGTTGGCTTGGTTTGGGTTGGGAGGAGGTTCTGGTTGCTTTTTTGTTAAGTGTGTAAAGTGATTATGCCGGAAATTTGTTTGTCTATGATTTTGCATACGTGTCGGTCGAACATATATATGTATAAAGGATCAAGTGACAACAGCATTACAGCCAAGGGTCTATTTCAGTCCTAACTAATCGTCAAGTTTATTGAGAGGTTCCGAGTGTTTGCTGGATAATTAAATGGTTAATAGAATTAAAACCCTTTCTGTTTAAGTTTGATTAAAATGTATGACGCTTTCGACAAGGTCTGGTAAAGATCTGCGGATATAACTTAATCCATTGAGTCATGACTGTGGAAGTAAGCAGAAATAAAATACTTGGAAAGTGGAATTAATAAAACATATAAAAATTACCCCACTTGGAGCCAACCAAAACTGGACATGCTCCATGCAATGTCTTATTATTGGGTGTGCCATCATCATGTAAATTATACCAAAAGACTGCCATACCAGGTTGAGGATTGAAGATCTGCTGTAGCTTAGGAAATACTGTACCACCTCCCTGTTCCACTTCAGTGAACTATAATGAAAAAAACTAAAATTTGTAAACAATAAATTAGTTAAGATTGTGTATACTTACATAGAAAAGAACTGTGGCGACGCGTTCATTCTTTTGACTCTCCGGATCAATTTCCTATAAAGATTAAATGGATTTTAAGCAAATAAGATGTGAGTTATAAATTCTCACTAACCGTGGAAATATTAAAGTAATCATAGTGTGAAAAATAATGACCACCCAGACCATAGTTTAATATATGCATTCCCTCTGAACCCTCCAATGTTAAATCTGTCATATCCTCGAGGCGACGGGCAATATTTATTGTTAAATTGCTGTGATCCTTGTAGATCCAGGTACCCTTTGAGGTTCGCGCGGTTTGGAAAATATTCTTGCCAGCTTTATACACAGCTGAACGCCTAAGTAACGGTCGGGCATAGGTTTGGAGTTCGGTTATCTCAAGGGGCGACAATACATCATAATAGACCACTATGAAGGGATCGAGAAGTACGAGCTCCACTTTAAGCGGTGCCAGACGCAGAAACGACGAAGGACCAAATTTATATTGACAATGGAACTTTAACTGTGATTTGAATAGACCACGACATCCGGTTTGATAGAAACTTGTTATGGTTTCGGTTTCCGGTATAATATAAGGCTCATCCCGACTTAGCCTCTCGATATCCGCATCTAATTTCAATAATACAGCATCGAGTTTTCCATTCCCCAGCTTCATAGCAAGATTGAGTATAGGACGAGCAATGGAATAATATTCTGATGAAAGCGATGGTTAAACAGAATAGTATTTCATATGGTAGAAACTCACTTATTTTTACCAAAGCTGCAGCAAACATATACAACATATTCGCTTGATCCGCTGCGATTGGTGTGAAGAGCGTATGATTCATCAGCCAAGTGCTGGTGGCATTAAACCAATCCCTGGCCACTTGATATTTTTGATGTTTGTGGAAGTACTGACCTAGTTCATAGGTGTCCAGGGCACTTAAACTGGTGCTGCAGGTGAATATAGTTATAGATCAACGCTTCTAGAATATTATCTTAACAGATTTCTTACTTGTACTGCTTTCCATTGAGTAAGCCCGTTGCCATATCCATTACCTTTAGATTATATACATCCTTGAGGCGCTGCATGGCCAGACACGCCTCCTGCAGATCAGCTTGGTTCGGCAGCTCTGCCTTGTGCTTCTCTATGAATGCTACATGGGACCAGCCTATGGGCTCCTCCATGTAGATCTTCCAATCAATCCAATCCTGATGCATGCGGCGAATCAATGAAAATGCGTTTAAGGGATTCGACAGATAATACTCTGTCTGATTAATGGCTTTATCACTTTCCGCTTGCATTTGAACCAGAGCACTAAGATTGAGTTACAGGTAAAGATTACATGAAAACTTATTAACTTACCCTCGCACAACATTCAGCTTCTTTTCCATTTCATTCGCATATTCACTGAGACTCGCAATAAACTTGGCTTCCAGTTGCAACAACTTCTCCATTCCCGCCACAGAAGTCGAGTGACTTTGCTCTTCATCCTCAGTTTTGACTAAGCCAACACTGAGGATTAGAGCTATTGCCATGTATAAGAATAACCTTTCAGAGTTCTTCATGTTGTTGGCCTGCTTTAAGTATTTGAGATATTAAGATATTTTCTTAAGAATGTATAAATTTCGTTGAGTCTAGGCCAACTGTGTTAGAGATCTTATTCATGTTGAGTTATGCGACAAGTATGAATCCCTTATAATAATAATTAAGCAATTCGTTAGAAAATTTAAAAAGTTACTAATCTTTTTCAACAGAACCACGATAAATAATTGTAATCATTCATAACCAAAAATTATGTTTAATAATTTAATAAAATACGTAAGTGTTAGTATTCTCTGTGAAATATATTGTATTCTTTATTTAAAATCTATTAAGTACTGTAAATTCTCTTTGAGTATAATATCTATTTACATAACGTGTTTCGAGAATCATTTCTGAGAGTGGTCATATCTTAAGACACGGTCTTCTGAAAAGCTGTTCACGCTCACGTATCCATTTATTGCAGACTAGAAAATAAAACAGCGATATTATGTGGATAGTCATATATGATATGATATAATAGTTACCCCATTTGGAGCCCACAATAACGGGACAGGCAGCGTGCAAAGTTCGAGTGTCACCCTCACCATCGTGCTTCAAATTGTACCAGATAATGGCAGCACCCTTTTTAGGAAATACCGCCCTCTCAATGTTGGGGAATACCGTAGCGCCCCCTTGTTCCACGTCCGATAGCTATAAGTATCACACAATTTGGTATTTAAAAGATAATGGATATAAATATAGTGTTTAAAACTGTAAATAAGATAATGGATTTATTTATAGATTACTTACGTAAAAGAGAACGGTTGCAATGCGATCGCCGTTAAGTTTAGTTAATTCTGTGGCCTTTGGGGAAGGTGAAAGGAATTTCATTTGATAAAAGGTTAATATTGAAAATGTTGAATTGCGATTATCAATACTCACTGTGGAGGAATTGAAGAAATCATAGTGCTTGTCATAGTGTCCACCAAGTCCGTAGTTCATCATCTGTAACATCTCAGAGCCGTTGAGATCAAAGCCCGTCATATCTGATATCCTTTTATTGAGACGGACTGTTAACGGACTTGAGATGTCTGGCAACCAGGTCACCTTTGAGGTGCGGGTTTTGACCACACTATTGCGGCCTGTGGCATGTTGATAGACTGTGGCACGTTTCAGAGTCGGTCCAGCCAGGCTCTGAAGCTCGAGGATCTCGCTGGGTGAGATGACATCATGATAGATCACCATATAGGGATCCAGTCCCACCAGCTCCATTTTTAGAGGTGCCAGTCGCAGGAATGGAGAGTTCGTGCTGTTGTAAAGACAGTGGAGTTGAGATTTAATGGGAAACTGGCCACGGCAGCCTATTTCATAGGGTCCCACTTGCTGCTTCACGAACTGTTAAAAATAACCAAGATAAACTTAAACAATCATTAGTATGCGATAAGATGCACATACCGGCTTGGGTAGAACCTTAGGCTCCATTCTTATCAAGGTCTCCACTTCCGACTTACGTAGCAACAATTTCACCTTATCAGTTCTGTATGTTATTGCAGAATTGATTACCTTGAGAGCATCGCCATAACGATCTAAAAATGACATCAAATTAAAATTCCAAAAAAAAAAGCACACAGATAGTGTTGCCTGGAAACTTACTCATTTGGATGAGAGATTCGGCATAAAGAAGCAGCACTTCAGACCTATCTAGATCTAGGGGTAATGGCAACTTATGATGGACAGCTGTTAGCCAATCAATGGCCTGGAAGATCCACTGACTGGCATAACCAAAATTCTGCTGATCATAGTGATACTTGCCCATGGCATAGCTGTCCAAGGCACTCATGCTGACACTGAAAAGAATATAAAAAAAAAGATAGTTAAAGTTGAATTTTGAAGTGCTTAGTTATTATAGATACTATACAGAATTGATACATAAATTTTTAAACTTCACTACCGGGTATACACATATTTGAATACTCACTTCTATTGCTTAAGATAGTTATAGTTGAATTCTGAAGTGTTTAGTTATTATAGATACTATATAGAATTTATACATAAATTTTTTAACTTCACTACCGGGTATACACATATTTGAATACTCACTTGTATTGCTTTCCATTGAGCAGCCCCTTGACCATGTTGGACACCTGTATGTCGTAGGTTCCCACAATGCGGTGAATGGAATCAGCTGCCTCCTCGAGATCTGTGCTGGAGGGCAGAAGCTCCCTATTCGCCTTTAAATATTCCACTTGAGTTACACCCACCGGCTGCTCCATGTAATGCTGCCAATGTGTCCAATCCTCATGCATGCGACGAATCAGAGAAAAGGCGTTCAATGGATTGGCCAAATAATGCTCAGTCTGGCTCTTGGCCTTGTTATTTTCATTGCGCATGTCATGCACAAAACTAGAGAGAATTTAGCAGTTATAAATTCTGTTAGAAATGATATATTTCTCGACTTACCTGCGCACTGTTTGCAGCTTCTTTTCCAGCTCATCGGCATAGTTGCTGAGATTCTCGACGAGCAGGGTTTCCAGCTTCAAGAGATCGACCATTCCGGCCACAGAAGTCGAGT
The DNA here is from genome assembly GCF_004354385.1 of Drosophila innubila. Classification (NCBI taxonomy): domain Eukaryota; kingdom Metazoa; phylum Arthropoda; class Insecta; order Diptera; family Drosophilidae; genus Drosophila; species Drosophila innubila. Next base: position 21,347,469 of record NW_022995380.1, on the reverse strand, counting down.
GACTCTTCTCTCCATCATCCTGGCCATTGACCAAGCAGAAGAGCAAAGCTATTGCAACAAGTTGGAGCTTCAATTCCGCTAAATGCATTGCGGTGCTGATGATCGTGTTGTGGCTACGTGCCTTGGCCAACTGTTAACTGTTTTGCACACTTCGCTCGAAGTTGACGTTGTGGGCCGAGATAAATGTTTATAAATATTTCTAGAGAGGTAAAAAGAACGTTTACCAAACAAAAGTACATTGTGCTGATTTGTTATTATTATTGCCTTTTCTTTCCGTCTCGCTGATAAGCGATTCGAAGCAGCGCGACATTTTGATAACGACACGCACCGTTTAACTAAAACTCAAAGCATTGACACTTCACATTCATCGACTATTTCATCGTCATATTCATTGTTTAGGAGTCATCGCGATTTTAGCTTACCCAGCTAAATTAAAGCGTGTGAGCAGCGGAAGAGTTTTGACTACTTAAATATAGTATGAACTGAGCGATACCCTGTAAAATGGTTTTCAACACGGCATTTTTATTACAAAGATAACCACTATATCATTATTAAAGCTTCTGAGCTATCATCCAAAAGTACTTACTTAATATTTGCTTTTTTAAATATTTTGAAGCGTATTCATTTAGTCGGTATGACAATTCATATGAGCTGGTCATTCTAAGGTTAAGTTGAAGTTGAAGCATTCTAAGGTTAAGTTGAAGCTCATATTCAATTAGTAGGCAAAGTGTGCAAATATAAATAACTGTAATTGTGAAGTTCGCGAAAAAAAATATTGACTTTAAATAGTGACTAGTGTAATAAATTACAAGTAATATCTAAACTCGTACCTCTAACAGTAGAAAACAAATAAATTAAAACATATAAGTGAAATTCTTTAAATACTGGTGTATAGACAAGAAATGAAGTTCAGTTAAGTTGCGATGAGAATTCTGCTATACTTTATATGAAAGTTTCAAAGATATTTGTGAATCTTTAATATCCATATAGGGTAATTCCCTAGTCAATATGACGGATGGATTACAAAAATTCATATTCGGCGGATGACTAAAGACAGCTAACCAAGAAATTAATTGTGTTATTTACAGACTCACTATAGTTATACGTGCTTATATTTCATAGCGGAATTACATTAAAGAACTTAATTCAGATATAAAATTTGTTCAAATACTTCTAAATTTCTTCTTGACCCACTACAATAACCGCTCAATATAATTTTTATAGGGATGCAATTCATAAATCCAACAACTTCTCTGCCTATAATTCAAATAATATTTGCCATGAGATACTATTACCATATGTAACATTTGTGAATATGTTGATAAGTTATTGTTGTAATTTAAAAGTCAACTAACATAATACGCCCAGTTTTCAGCGCCCACTTCAGTAGAGTCGAGAGGAATGTCACGAATTTGTTATCTGCTTTAACCATGAATGATTTCATTGAAAAGCTTTGTGGAAAACCTAAAAACCTTTTTGTATACAAAATAGCTGCACACAAAGCATGGCTTCATCTCCAGCTCCAGTTGCCGCCCACTTGTTGGCAAAGGTATGACCAAAAAAGGCTTTAAATTTTGCACTTTTATGGTCGAGAAGGGGCGGGGAGGGGGCAACGGGTATCGTCCTGCGACGGCATGTGTCCTGCCGTTGATATCGGCTTAACTTTGCCATAAAACTGTCAGCGTCACGCGTGTAGTGGACAAAAGGGGCAGAGCGGGGGTCAGCACGAAGGGCAAATGAAATAAATTTTACAGCCAAATGGGTAGAATTTAGTTTGAATAAAAAGGCCAAAACGAACACAGAGAGATTTGTGTGGCCAAATGTCACAGGCAAATCTAATGTGCACAACAATAGCACCTGTGACCTGGAAAATGTCTCATCCTCATGTTAGCAACACGTTCAACGGTTGCCCAGCTCTCATCTCAGCTGGCCAAGATTTAAGCCGCTCTAAACTGTGTTGACCATGTGCCTTTAAAGTCAGTCGGTCGACTGGGACAAGTGCAAATGTTTACTCCGAGGCGCTTTGTTAAACGTCTACTGTTTAATCCCCCCCTCTTCCGTGTTCAACAATTAAGTGTCATCAATCATCTACAAGCAGTCGAAAAATTTGGATCGAAATCATTGACAACAACAGCGATACGACGCGACGATACGACGCGACGATACGACGGACAACACGACGGACAACTCGACGATGACGACGACAACGACAACGACAAGGACGACGAACAAACATGTCACGGTACTAAATGTCGTTTAACCTAAAATGCCAAAAAACCACAAAGATTATTTATTTTAGTCGCAGACATTGATTAAAAGCTCCATGTGAAGTGTTCCCAGAAACATCAAGTAAAATCGGAGATTTCAAGAAAATCGATAACAAATATTTTGAATTATGTTGAATTGTCGAGTTTTTATTTTACTAAAACCAGTTTAGGCAATTTAAATAAATTTCGATTAAAAAAGAAAAAAAAATCATATTTCTTCTATAATTTTAAGAAATATATTTAAAAATATTTGTGAATTACCAAAAGTCAAGTTATTTTGTTTTCGTTTATTTCATTATTAGCGTGTGATACGATTTGACACCAGATTTAAGCGATTTTGAAGTCGATATACTTTTCGAAACTACTTGTTACTCAATATTTGTGAAATGTCTCAGATTTTACTGGACAGTACAAACAGAGTACACCTAAACACACAACAATTGGCCATAGAGCACTTAAAGCATTATCGCTGATTTGTAGAATGGGGTATATGTACTCTATGTGTGTGGGTGTATGTCTTGCACTGTACCTTTCAAAGGCATATCAGTTTCAATCACTGCCCAATTCATAATCCACTGGGCTTTGGCAAATTTCATATAACCAAAACGACGGGTTTGAGTTGGAGAGGAAAGTTTAGTTTATGGTCTGGTCGCTAAATTCAAGTCAAGTGTAAATTTAAACACTTAAAGAAGAGTAAAGTTGGGAAGGGAGGGTATAAAAGTGCTTGTAAGACAATGCCATTAAAGGCGCCTGGCAGTTGGAATCGGCGAATCTTTATGCCAATCTTCGCATTAGAAATCAATGTCGAGCGTTGCAGTTATGATTATTGCAGTTGTCGAAAAGTTTTGAGCTCTTGAAAGTGGTTAGATGAGTGCTGTCTCTGTCTCTCTCTGTCTCTTTCTCTTTCTCTGTCTGTCTTTCTCTATCTTTCTGTTCGTTTAAGCATAATGTGTAATGTGCTGATTGTCCTGCTGTCCTGGTGGCTGGCAAGGTTTATGCAAATGCCAAGCGTATAAACGCTGGCAAACAAGGAGTTGGCCAAGAAGATGGCAATGGCGATGGCTCGCTAAAAAATGCTTATGACTTGTGTAAACAATTTCCCATTCGGTCCATTCTCATTTCCCCCTCCCACTCTTTTATGCCAACTCGCCGCTGTGGTCCATTTACGTGTAGGTATTTCCCAGCTGAGACAGAGCAGCTCAGGCATTTGGAGCAAGTATGTAACTGGATGTGGATGCGAATCTCGTGTATAAAAATATTTTATGGACTTTGGTGCAAAAGTAACTTTGTGTCGTGGACACGATAAGCGAAGTTTGCGTATGTGACTTCCGTTTGTCCTTGCATGTCCTCGAGTGTGTGTGTGTGTCCTTACTCCTTCCGCAATCTCCACTTCTCACTCCCCACTCCCCACTCTCTGTCTGTTTGCACATCGCACATTTTTATGCATTTTCTTAGCGGCCATTTTTATGCCCGCACACGTTTTCCATTAGACGTCAACGGCTGTCATTTCCTTGCTCGCCTGTTTGATTTTCGCCAATGATTTGCTCAAAGGATACTGGAATACTTCCTTCCCCTTGGCTTCCCCTCGTGCCTAATTGAAACTGGGTCAAGCAGCAGCCATTAATCACACTCGTCTGACAGTCACTCAATTTGCATTCGCATTTAAGACAATTATCATGTTGAGACAATTACTCTTTGTTAGAGCATTGCTGAAAGCTGGGAAAGCTCAGTTTTGATCTAATTGAAAGCTGCGAAGGTGGCATTAATCTTCATAAGCCTGACAAGTTCATTAGAATAACAAACACGGCATTGATTTGCCCCCATCTTAAAATTAATTCTCCCTCTCTTCATAAGTACAATAAGAGAGGGGTGAAAAGTGTGGCTGCTAATTAAAAATGTAACACACAACTTAAACCGCTTGCAATTTATCAAAGGCCATGAAAAAAGTGAGTTTAATTTTTTATGCGCTTTCTTTTAATATATTTTTGTATTTTTTTGCATAATGCCGCGGATATAATTTTTTAGCAAGGCGCTGAAGCGCAATGCGTATAATGCGCATAATTTCTATGCCACGTTGGTCACCCGAAAAGTAAATGTTGAATTGTAGACATTGCCACGCCAAGGGGCAGGAGGACAGTGGACGGGGATCGGGGGACGACCTTTGTGCCAGTGGCAGCCACAACAACAGGCACAAACATGGCGTCAGTTTTGGCAATGAGCGAAAACCAAAGGGGAGGTTAAGAGGGGCACACGAACAAAAGAGGTACACGCGAAAATAAAACCTATTACCGGAATCATAATTATCTTTTATGGCCGCGTCTGTCATGACGACATTATGGCCAGCACGAAGCGGCGAAGCGGCCTTCTTTTTAGCCCACACTCTGCGATGCGTCGCGCCAACACGTAGCAATAAAAAACCGCGAAATGCGGCCAAGTAGCAAAAAACATAAATTACGCAGCCAGCCAGAGGTAGCTGGGGCAGGAAGAGAGAAAGAGAGGCAGATTGAAAGAGAAAAAGACTGAGTGAGAGTTAGTTGATGTAGTCGGCATAATATCGTGCTTATTTTCATTACGGCTAAAACAGAACACGGCCATAGCGACATCTGTCGACGACCCTGGGGCCAAAAACAGGTGTTTTCTAATTTATTGACACACCCTACCCAACGATATATATATATATTTACTAACTACCCCTGAGCATTAATTGCTGCATGGCCTGGTCTGACTTTGAGATATTAAAAGTGTGATTGGGGCAGGAAAATGTCAGAGTCGATTGTCTGCAACTGGCAGACAAATCAAAGTGCCAGACTCCGTGTTCAGCTTGTCATGTGTTTTTTACTTTCTAATATTTCACGCGTATTATACAACTGCATACCCCTACCCACTAATGCTAATGCTTGCCGCTGACAGGCGTCCAACAGGGGGGGGGAAAGAGAAGGGGAAAAAGAGGGGAGGCAGCGGCCATTGTTATGCACTTGCTGCAAATTATGCAAGACACGTTGTGGCTGCTTTCATTTGCTGGCGAGGTGTGCCTGAGGTGCTGCAGAAAGAGACAGGGAGAATGAGAGGGAGGGGACGAAAGAGAGAAAAAGCTGCACAGTTGCAGAGACAATACATATGCTGCTATAGTTGAGACGGCGACTCGAGACTACGTGTGATAATTCAGCTCACCACAAAAAGTTTTCTTCAAAATTGCCCAAGGCCAAGTGTGTGGCAGCGTGTTGCTTGCCCCACATGCCCCATGCCCCATGCCACAAAAAGCGCAAATGCACGTGCTGCCTTTGTGTTGTTGCTGTTGTTGCTCTTACAGCTGCTACTTCGACTGTTGTTGTTGTTGTTGTTGTAATTGCTGCTGCCGCCTGTTGACAGGACACTTCAACTATTGTTGTTTGCACTTCTGCTGCTCTGCTCCTTCCCCCTGTTAAATTCAGCATGAAATTGGTTTGTATTATTATTTTGCAGTCGTCGCTCGTCTCGTTGCCAACGGCGCTTCAACGGCAACACCTCGATAAACTGTCAGCTTCAGTGGCTTAAAGCTTTAACTTGGCCCAAACACACTTCATGCCAATACAAAGTAAGAAAAAAAAAAGTGGAATTGCAGTAAAGTTTGCTTTGATGCTGCGCTTTAATTAAAAACTGCGCACACTGAGAGTAACTAGCACTTGATTAATTTTTGGTTGCACGCAAAAGTAAAACGCGAAAAGGAAAAACCAAATAAAAAACGTACGAAAGCAAAACCAAACGATCCACCAGCAAACAGCAACAAATTTCTGCCCAGTTGCGGGTTTTGCTAGAAACGAGAAAAAAAAGTGCTATCCAAATTAATTATGTCCATGCAGCGCTGTTGGTGCCGCTGCCGCTGTCGCTGCTCTGCCTCTGTCGCTGCTCTGCCTCTGTCGCTGCCAGCTTCGTGCTTTACGTTATCAACGCGTGCTCTGCATACGTGGAAGGCAATGCGAACGTGGAGGATGTGGACATTGTATAATACACAGACATAAAGCGACCTCTGTGTGCTCTGCGATTTCCCATTTCCCTTGCATATTTTCTAGCGCAGCATGCTATTCATTTATGTGTGTGTGTGTGTGTCTGTCTGTGTGTGTGTGTTTGGTGAGTGGGCGGTTCGCTTTCATATCACTTTGATATTGAATTTTGGCTAAAATGATATACGAGAACATAAACCTGTCTTCCAGTGCAACTTTCGGGCGTAATCAGCGAGTGACTCGAGCTGAATTAAATAATCAGTACTAAGGATTAATCCTATGCATGTAACAATTTCAAAAAGGGTGCACAATTGAGATTTACAATTTTTAATATTCGAAATCCCCAAGCACTTTTTGCATTAAAGTCGAAACCAAGATCATGAAAAAAAATTTGTATGTAGAATGAATAAAGAGGCCACAAGCACCCCCAGATCACTTTCCGCCGTCGCCAAATCGATCGTAGAGAAATATATTATTTAATACTTACTTCTTTAATAAAGTTTCCCAAAAGAACACTCAGTTTATTTCCGCTTCAGAATTATTCTCAACTTTTATTCTCAACTTAATTGTTTCCTTTTTTTGATGTTCTTACTTCTGGCACCGCACGCTATTTCACTTTTTGACGCTTCTAACGCTCGTTTCTCACTAACCGCAGATTATTCGCCACCAGTGTTTAAAAAACTGCCGTAAGTTTTATTTCATTACTAATGTTTCTGAAGAAACCGAAAGCAGCAGTCAAAGCAACAGTCGAATTCAAAAACTGACAAAAAGCGAAACAAAAAGCGAAACCAAAAAGCCGTAACGTCATAAGTTCTGATTTTGCTTTGCTGCTGCATTCGTTCAAAGTCAATGTCCATCATGCAGGTTATAATATTTTAGAATATACGGGAAGCAGCAAAAAACGTAAGCAGAATATTGTCGCTTGCTGCTGCAAAATTAAAAATTCCGAAGCGAGGCTGCTGCTGGTGGTGCTAACGCTGGTGACGAAAATCAGCAGCAAGCGAAATCTAAACTTTTGAAAAATTCGGCTGCTGCTTCTGCTGCTGCTTACGCTTTTGAACGAAAGCAGCAGCAAAGCAAAGTCAGAACTTATGACGTAACGGCTTTTCGCTTCGGTTTCGCTTTTTGTTTCGCTTTTTGTCAGTTTTTGAATTCGACTGTTGCTTTGACTGCTGCCGTTTTTTAAACACTGGTGACGAATAATCTGCAGTTAGTGAGAAACGAAATCCCCATGGACCTTTTGCATTAAAATCGAAACCAAGATCATGCGGGAAAAAATTTCTTAACGAAATAAATAAAATTTTTATGTAGAATGAATAAAGTGAATTAAAAGTGAAACTTTAAAAATTAAAATTTTAAATTTTGACCATTTCAAAGGGACCCTTCGCATTGAAATCAATCCCAAGATCTGAAAAGAAAATTTTTTTTAAAGAAATAAATAAAATTCGACTTAAAAGAGGCCAAATAATGAAAAAAAAAAAAAACGGTCCAATTTTGACAAAGTTATGAATGTTTGAAGTTGATCAAGCCTTTGAATTAATTTTATTTGAAATCTATATGTGTGGTGTTTAGATTTTTAGTTTTAACGCGAATAAAACGAGCTGGAAAGACGCAGTAATTATGCAAAACAAATCGTAAAATCATCAGCTACTCAACCTAAGAACTATCTGAAGTGTTAACCATAAAGTTACTGCAAATAGGTATAAACTGTAGCTAGGTAAATGCTCAAGTGCTTTCACACACTCAGACCAAGCTTCAGTCTCAGTCAATTTTCATTTAACATAGAAAACAAAGCAAATAATGAAATGTCGCCGCACACATATAATATTTGTATATCTATCTCTATATATATATTTTAAGTACAATATTAATAATCTCGCTTGCCGTTTGTTCTCATATGTGGCAGGCGCAGAGGGAGACCTTACATATAAAGTATCTGAGTGCGAGCATGAGTTTGAATACGAGTATAATCATGCTGACATTGTCTACGTCTACGCAGCACACGCCAAGAGTCATCACTCATCCACTCACACTCACACTCACACACACACACACTCGCACACACACATACGCACAGCAGACACGCCTGATTTTTACCTAGAGCACAAAAGTATAGCATACTTTGTGGCGTCTCTGCGCCAGACTGGCGCCAGGCCAAACAAAAGGGCCACAGAGGGTCGGCTAAATAAAGCGACGACGACGACGACGTCACTTCAACTTAAAGCTGAGTAACTGATGGAACCCATTCCATATAAGTACCTTATCCAGTTACTTGTTCCAATCCCTGAAGCAGCAAATGTTAATGTAAATGTTTGTCTGCTATTTGAATTTTAATTACTTTTCTTGGTTTTTTTACGTTGCACACCAAAAACTATTTATGCCGTGTTCTCGCTCTCTCTTACCCAAACTTTTTAATAGAATCACGGCCAGCAAACCAGAAAAACTTTCGCAGCCAATCGAAGGTAGAGAATGCGAGAGTCTGTAATGCGCCTTAATTGAAACAAGTCCCAAACCAATTGTGCCGCTTTGCCACTTAAGAGACGCGGACGCGACGCCAAAAAGGTAGCTGCCACAGTGACTCCCAGTTGCACAATCAAAAATCAGCAGTAAAATCTTTCTCACGATGGGTAGCATAAATTTTCAAATTGTTAGCCAGGTCTGTGGGCCACTTGAACGGAAACGCCTAATTCCAGCCGCTGAGATTGAGACTTTACCTCTCCCACAGTTTCCCTTCCCTCCTCTGTGACTTGCCCGGCGTCTGGCAGCTGTTCCTTGGCCCAAACAGTCGTAGTCTTGGCCAGCTTGGAATCATTGCTTGTCTGCTGTTTGCCGCTGCTCACAAGTTTTATCGGATTGCCATTGAGGTGGTGGTGTGGTGATGAGGTGGCACAAACTTCGCGTAGAGCTGAAAGAAATTCAATCAAAGGTACAAGTTAATCCCGCGTGAGTTCATAAAGTTCACAAAGCCAATTTATATGCCAGGCGCAATAAGTTTTAAAAGTAAATGCCAAGTCAAGTGGTTTTTGGCCAGAAAAAAAGGTAAAGAAGTTTTACAACGAATGTCAATTTGTATTACAAAAAGCCAAGAATATATCTAGATTTAAAATATAGTTTAAGAATTTCAATAGGTTTATTTTTTACGGTATTTTTTTCTTAAGATTAAAATTGAATATCAAAAGTTATTTGAAACATTTCAGTTTATTTCAATTCCCTCTAAGATTTTAATATTAAACTGATTTATCAAAGAGCACGAAAAGAAACTACAACAAAGGATTGAAGGAGCTCGTTTTCCAGCTCATTCGCAATAATGTAACGAAAATCACGCGCCTTTGAAGTCAAAATCTGGGCAACAATTGAGCTGTCGATTCGTTATGGAGTCAAGAGAAGTTGAATTTCTGTACAAAGGCAGTTTGCTGATTTTTGCCAAACACACGAAGGAGTATCTTCAATTAGTGTTAAGAGCTTGTCAAACAAGCAGTGAGATTAAAGCGACAAACCCCGCCTCTTGCTACATGATAACATGCAACTAACCGTGGCAAACACGTCTCTAAGGAGGGCGTAACCCGAAATCGATTGCCAATAGCCGGCAGCTTATTTTACCTCGAAAAAACAACAAGAGCAATCGAGGGAGACAGAGAGAAAGAGAGAGAAAGAGAGAGAGGGAGATCTGGTCAGACAACAAACGCAAACATCTAATTGCCTGGACAGAGCAAATAATGATGCCACTGGACACTGGGGACTACTTAGGATGAAGTTGCAGCTGGAGCTGCCCCAAGGACAGTTCCACATGTTACAACAATAAAAAGGTGAAGGATTAATAGCAAATAAATTGATGTTGAAAAGGCGATTAGAGTTGAAGTAAAGCATGGATAGATAGATAGATAGATTACCCAAAGATGTGGACATCACTTAAAGTTGCAACTTCATGGAACTTCATGGCCTGTGGCATGACTTCAGTTTGCCTCATAAATCATCAAGAAATTTACCTATGAAAAGAAAATGTCAATGCGTTGAAAGCCAAACAAAATCGTGAATTGTCCGTCGCATGCTGCATTATCATATGAATTTTTGTTTGACCAAGTCGCATAACAACAACAAAAAGCCAAAATGTTGCATAAATTTGGAGCCACTTGATATGTGTGTGCTACATGCCACATAACAAAAGGTAAAGAGGGTCAAAAGCTGGACAAAGCCCATGGCCAAATGGCCAAATGGCCAACAAGGCGGGCTCAGTGCATAAATTTTCATAAATTTCTTGGAACTGAACTTTGATTTATATATGATATGTATTTCTGTGGTTTTGTGTTAGTTTTGGGCAACAAGCTCATCATATTTCCAGGGGGGAAAATAAAGAAAATGGGCTTGCAACGTGTGACGAATCGCAGAGAGGTTCACAGTTCAAGGAAAATCGATGGCAGCAAAATTTGCTTAAAGTTGCCTTTGCAATGGGAGAAATCGAGTTGTTGGCAATGGAATTGGACATAGACTGACCTTCTGCTTGCTCACTTTTCACGTTTTCATTTTCCAACAACAACAACAACAACAACAGCAGTAAGAGAGGAAAAAAAATGGAAGTGGTTTGCATGTTGAACAGAAACAATCAAATCGCAATTTACTGGCTCATGGTAAAGCGATTTATCGCTGGGGAAGTTAGTCGGTCATAAAACATCCATTAACTTCATGTCAATGCTCCAAACGCACTCACTCTATCTCTCTCTCACTCTCTGTTCCCTCTCTTTCTCTGGTTAGTCAACGGCCGTTCATTTGCGGTATTGGCTGAACATTGCCATCGAATTGTGAGTTGCCCTCATCCTGTTATTTCACTCCCTCTGGTTACACTGCAAATTGCTGAACTCCGCCTCTGTCACCTCAGCTGCCTCACTTCTTCTGCCACTGCCACCTCTGCCACATGTCAGCGTTTTATTTGCTTTGCTTTTGTCCAAGAACCAAACTCAATGACACGTGATAAGAAATGGCAGGCAACAAATTCGAGTAAACGAAAAAAAAAAAACTAGAAACTAGAAACAATTGCACACGTACGCAAAAGCAATTTTCCAATTGTCCAAAATTTTTGTCGCACTTTTTAAGGCAAGTCTGCCAGTTTCCCTCCCCCGCTTGCCACCCCCCTCTTGGCTGGCACTCGAAAAAGAGTTAATTGTTGCCGGAATTGCGAGTGTCTGAAGTAAATACTTACTTTGGAAGTGTCATTGCCAAAGATACGGCGTATTTTCCAGAGCCAAAATGTCTGCAGTCGGCTGTGGCACTTAACGGTAATGTGTTACGAGTGCGTCGCCTGCGTGGAAAACTTTTGAATTACCTCAGTTGCAGGCAGGAGGATGAGGTGTAGGAAAAGTACTCAGTGTCTGTTACACCGTTACATTTCCATTTCCATTTCCATTATCATTTTCATTTTCATTTATGCCGTTTCAAGTTGCCCAACGAAGCGTTGTTCTTGCCAACTCAATGTTTGTCTTTCATTTTGGCTGCTTGCCTCAACTTTTCCCCCCCACTCCAACTCACTTTTTCCTCTCTTTCTCTTTCGCTGCGCTGTTCTACGATTATTACCTGCTGTTAAAATTTCATAATCTCACAGATAATAATTTAATGTGCGGCTTTTAGTGGTGCACATTAAAAGTTTGCCAAGAAATTTCGGTCTTAGCCAGCTGAAGGCGGCAGGCCCAAGGGAAGTGAGTTGGCTGAGTAAGGGGGGGGGGGGGGAGTGGCGTATCTTTAATATTGTTGTAAACAGGTAATTGTGTTTAGCTGCTGTCAAGTCTTGGCCTTGGTTTGAGTGATAAGTTGTAGACCATAAGTTACTCGATCTTGATGTCATATCGAAGGCCACTAAATCATTTGGCCAAAAGGAGCAACACTTGTTAGTCCTGTCATAAGTTGTGCATGCCTCGATTTCTCCTGAAAAATGTGCGAACATTGCCATTAGCACTGCAGGAGTTTATCTATGAAGCACATCCGACATCCGACGTTCGACAGAGACGCCCCCAAGTGAAGGTATTGCCAGTGTCCTGTGTCCTGTGTCCTAGTGGAGGTAGCTACTGTCTCGACCGTCTGCTGGCATCTGTATGTGAACTTTTCAAAGTTATGCGCATTTCTGCTGACCATTGGCATTTTGCAGCTTTTGTTTTTGGACGCAGCTGGAGACGGAGACGGAGACGGAGAAGGACATGGTCAAAGGTCGACAGCGGCAGCTGTTGCCCAACCGTTTTGTCTGCTTTGCACCCCCGCTTTGATTGGATGCGCATCCGTATCCGCATCCTTGCCGTGACCAAACGATTGGGGATTAATACTTTCGGTGTTTTTTTGCCTCGGACTTTGGCTCGTTTGGCGCAGTTTATTGAAAAGGTGACACTGCAGTGGCAGCAGCAATGTGGCAGCAACTGGCAGAGGCAGAGACAGTGGCAGTGGCAATGACAGTGGCAGTGGCAGGACTTTGCCAAAGTTTTGTCCTTGCGCAGCAGGAAAACTTTGCGTGTGTTTCATACAATTTTCCTGCTTTTTTTTTTGCAGATTGCGTATCTATCTCCGTGTCCCTGCTCGATATTATCGACATGAAACATATGTGAACATGTCATTTGACACATTTGTCAGTTGGCTTAGAGTTTGTCGAGCGGTGTGAGCTGTTTAAGCCGGCTTTAAGGCCATTTGCTTGCCAAGTGCGTAATGAGTACAAAAGCTAATTTCCATTTTCGTACACATATCAAGGCCAAATTGTAAGCCACTTTACAGCCAATTAGAAGCTTTCAACGGCTGCCACACACAGAGTTTATAATGCACACACTCTCTCTTACACACACACATACTCATACATGCACACGTGCGTTGACAAATGACGGGCAGTGTTAACGGTGTTTGGCAGCACTTGTGCGCCTCATTATGTGGCATTTGGGCTAACCGCTTTAATTAGCTCTGCAAGCGGCACACACACAACACACACACATCCAGAGAGTGCAGGCTGCATTGAAGCTGGGCCCTGGGCCCAAAACTTGCATGTGGTCAACAGCTGCCGACCCCAAAAGCCACTTGGCCTGGCCACTTGCCACTCTCCACTCTCCATGCTGCCGGTTTTGTTGAGAGTGTCGAGTGCACTGACTAAATGTTGCATGCACCTTCCTGCCACGGCTGTCGTTGACTTTAATTGAGTCACAAATCAACCAAAATATACTAAACAGACAGACACACACACACACACACACACACACACATACGACAACTGCTTTTGTAGCTCGCTCGCTAATTTATTACACCAAGTGTAGCATATTTTCGTGGGCTCGACAAAATGGGCTAGGGGAAAAGGGAGGCACCTGCTGAAGACGACGGCGTTAATTTGCCTGCTAATGAGCCGCAAAACACGCGCAGCAGACACTACAACTAAGCTGAGGGGAAAGAGTTGCTTAATTATGCTAATTTGCCTGACAACGTGGCGTATGCGCAATACGCAATATCAGTAAATTCCTGTATCAAATCAACAATATTTGAAATTGGCGCCAGAAATATTTTAAAGCAACCGCATAAAACGAAACGAAATTTTGGACACCCAAAGGAGCAAAGAGACAGAGCGCGACTCTAGGGAGCAGCGAGGGGGGAATGTTAAGGATGTTAAGGACAACGTCGAGCGTCACAGTTGCTTCCCTGGCATTCATATTTTGAATACAAATTGCTTTATTTGCGCTGCTGCGCCAATTTGGCAGCTTTCTCCTCGGTCCCCTCACTCTTTTTCTCCTTCCTCTCTTCTATCTTCTCTGTGTGCCAGTTTCGTTTCACTTCATTGCGAATTTTACATAGATATAAACAAGTGCTCATGCCATCGCCTACCTTTTCACTATGTCGCCCTTTTCCTTCTCCGTTCTCTCCACTTTTTTTTGTGTTCGCCTGCTTCTTTTGCATTTTATTACAAGCCACACAACGCTTTGATTCGCCGAGGGTTGCTTGCAACTTGGGAGGGGGGATGTCGACTCTCTATAGGTAGTTTTTGGTTTTTGAAAAACAAATTGCTCCCCGGTGAGCGTTTGCTTTGAGCGGTGGCAACAGCATTTGGCCAAGTTATTTGCATGTCTTTGTCTTGTTGTCTTGTTGCTCGGCCCAAATCTCAAATACATAATAATTTAATAATATTTGTCAGGCTGATAAATCATCTCAAGTTAATATGACAATGACTGACAAGGCCAGTCGAATTTAAAAAAAGTAATAAAGCAAAAAAATAAGGGAAATAATATCAAGGTAATATGACAACATTGTTGACAAATTGCCTTCTAGTTTAATGGGCGGCTGAGTGGAAAGACATACTCCCCACTGATGACGATGATTTGGATGCCAGTTTTTTATGTGGGAATTAATGTCATCCGGCTTTACGATCCAAATCTGCTGGTATAATACTATTTGCCCTAGGGCAACTTTGTTGCCACATACGACATAAAATTCAAAACCCGATGCGTCAAATTAGCACGAGTTGCGCCAAAAGCTGAGCAAAATTTTACGACTTCATATGCAGATTTTCAGTTTTTCAGTTTTTCAGCTGAGGAAGTTATGCGTAGGAAATTTGTTTTAATTAGCTGCTGACAACAACAACAACAGCAACTAAAATGCGATGTGGGTTAGGCATCAACAATGTAAGCGTCAAAACATCCGTTTGCTAATTTTAGCGATCGTCCAAAATGCCTGAGAATATCTCGGACAAATACGCTCACTCGCAGCTGTAGCTGAATGCAGATATGCATATGAATATATATACAGTATATACATATGTTGGCTCACATGTCTGTCTATCCCTCGACCTTTGGGGCAGGGGCACGTACAGACACTTTGTTATGATTTTTGTGGCGTTTTGTTTACGTGCAAATCTCAACAAGGCGTTAGTCAAGGCGTCGTCGAGCAGGTGCCGAGATCAATCCAGAAACGACAACAACAGCCCATAAAAGACCATATACTAAGAGACGACACACTTGAAATTGTTCAAAAGTAAAGAAAAAACAAAACAAAATTTTATGACCCAAAATATTGTGAATGGTAGGAGGTCGCATAATTTTATGACAAATTAATACAATGGGCGATGGGAAACGTATGGCAAACGCTTGGCGATTTATGCCTGTATTTATCATGCTCAGCAAATGAAACATATTATTATTATTATTATTATTTTATTTTGCACATTTAGCGAGCGAAAATGATTCATTCACTTGCAAAATGTTGTTTGTTCTGCCATTGTTAATAATTTAATAGAAAGCGCCACATAAATATTAAATGAAAACTGAAACTGAAACATTTAAAGGTTGCGTACAACAATAACAAGAAAAACAACAATATTAAGTGACCAATAAAAAATAAATAAATTACTATCAATAATTTAATATTGCCTAATTTGCACACTACAATCATAAATAAACTGTGACACAATATTTTGTTAGTACATCAATCTTACGTTGTTACTTTTAAAGTATTTTCATTATAATATTGAATTGTGTAAGTAACAGTAAGAAAAATGAGGGGAGAAACAAAAGAACAAAATAAAGATTTAGAGTTAATGTCAATTGATTTTATTTTAATTCTCTACGAATATGCAAATTTTAATAAAGGTTACGGAATATCACAAAACATGAAATTAAACCGACTAAATACATGTTAGATTTATATTTTGTGCAAATAATAATTCATTTTCTTGGTCTTATCATCATAGCAGCTTTCTTAAGGGAATAGCTCCGAAAAGTGATCCAATCGACGCCATAACCACTCTTGTCTTTATATTTACCAGTCAAGTTGCTGTAATAATTCATTTGTACTATAAGGAAATCTTTAAGAACGAACAATCCATATTACCTATTATAACAGCCACTATAGTACCACCACGCGTTATTGTCATCTACGGCACAGCTTTTTTGATCACTATCATTATCACGATCAAATGTAGTAAATTTCATGGTATGATGTTTTCGAAGTGAATCACCAGCAGATCCATTGGCTTTGCCAAGAGTATGTAAGGCATAGAGCTCCTCCTCATTGCCGATTGCAAATTTCTCATATGTCTCAAAGGCTTCGTTTCCCTCAAAGTCCTCGACTACCACAAGCAATTCTTGGCTGTACTCTGCAGTCAGTTCGTGAATTTTATCCAATCCCAGAAAGAACTCTCCATCCAGATCTCCGAATCCTTTCTTGTAGACATTCCAATTCCGATGAAAGTCCACACTTCCGTCCATACGACTCAAAATGACAGTCCAACCACCTCCCATGGTCGTAGCATCACAAGCAACTTTAAAGGGGTGTTTACTGTAGCTGGGAATGAGAATCTCATAGATTCCACTAGAGTTCGAAATGGCAGTTGCTTCGGCACAGTTACGTCCATAAGATCTCAAATGATGTAGACCTGCTCTTTTGACATGTCGATCTAATTCCTCTCTAAAAACACGATAAGTTTGACTTTGAGGTATATTCGATTCACAGAAAACTCACTTTAGTTGGGAATTGATCGAAATAGATGATTTGGTCTCATTAAATTCTGAAATCGAAGCAGAATCCGAATGTAATATATATGTATTTATTGTTAATGTTAAGCAAATTATTTTTAATAACATTTTTGCGACTGGAATTAACTGAAACCCGCCAAAGACTGAACTGAGACAACGATTTATATACCGATTTTTTTAGAATGCACAAAGGTTTTTTATCAGTTAGCAAGTTATTGCAATCGGTAATCGCTAGTGATCGATTAAAAATAATAATCTGCTGATCGAAGACATTTAAATCTGCAAGTGTCGTCGTTCGCAAAAAGCATTAAAAATTTAATTTTAAACTTTGACTATGTAACTTATCGCTATCCAGATAATTTTTTTTATTGATTAATTACTTGGCTTCTCACTGAAAATATTTATTACAAAACAGATTATAAATAAATTAATTAAATACTTAATGTTTTCCTTGATTTAATTATAATATTTCACAAATATTTCTGTTCGCTAGCATAATTCCATGATGTATTTACGTTATACTAACAGATATCGTAAGGGGAAGTGGCTGTAATCGAGCTGTTATCGCGCTGTTAAGTCTTACAGAGGCAATGCACAGCCTTAGAGACTGTTTGCCTCGGGGTCTTCAGTCGGGGAGAGTCCGTTGGGGCATCAGCAACGCGTTAAGGCCAAACTAAAAAGCTGGCCAGAAAGAGCTAAGAATGGGAGTAAATACACGAATTTTAGCCAATTGAAAAAATGTACAAATAATTGTAATCACTGTAACTGTGATTGTGATTGCGATTGTGACTGACAAAGTCACATTTGCAGTCGCTCATTTGTCGCTACATCTATGGACAAAGTTTGGCCATTAAACTCTGCACAATTGCTGTGATTCATATGCTGTCGATGGCTCCCAATCGGGCAGCTACTCTAACTTGGCTTTTATGACAAACGGAAGACACTTGAGGGAAAGTTTTTGGCGCGTCGCAATAAAAGTCGGTAGGAACCTGTATGAAATCATTGAGGGAAAGATTGAATTCATTGCGCCAGCTGAGTTCTGAGTTCTGTTATGGCAGCCTTTGAACTATTGATGAGCCATTTCATACAATTAGCGTTAAATTGCTTGGCTCAAGTGCCCCTTTAATGGCCATGTCTAAGATGCCACCCCCTTCACCCCTTTCCACACTAATTCCATAGGCATTATTAATGTGCTCGGCCTTTCTCATTTCGTTGTTAATACTTGAAAAATGAACGTAGACACTTTTGCGCACCTTTTTGGGCCCAAAGAGCATCATTTGGTAATGAGTTTGTTGCTTTCATTTTATTTTTATTTTTTTTTTGTATATAAGTATTTGGCAGGCCGAGAACGTGGCCAACATTTGGCAGTGGCATTTCCAATGCTCCGCACGTTGTTGCCGGGGTTGAAGTTGCAGCAACTTGACAGCAATGTGAATGATTGAACGCGTGTCCGTCAGAAATGCGTCTAATTGGTTTTTGCTGCTCGCGTAACGCGTAACGCGAAACGCGAAACTCAAAACATAAAAATAATATTAACAAAAACAAAAAAAAAAAGGGTAAAAATGTCTGCTAAAGGTAATTATTTGTAATTTGCTGAGAGAATGAGAGAGTGAGAGAACTTTGAAGAAGGCAAGTAATTTGATTTGCCGCTGACATATTTGGACAGACAACTTTAAGAATCTGTCTAAAGGCGCTCGTCTCATAAATAGACTCAGCGGGCTCTATATATGCTTAGGCCTATGCTAGACACACTAAACACATTTACGTGTTATTCAATTTTGCAAACTAAACGCAAAAATATCATGTTTCTTGCTTGCAAAACAAACAAGAACAGGAAATGTGCCCAAAAGGGGGAATCTGCGAGAAAAAGTAGAACAAGAACAACAACAACAACACTTTCACTGACACTGCGTGTGTGTGTGTGTGTTTGAGTGTGTAAAAGTAAATATCAGGTTAATGGATTCGACGCCAACGCCGCACGCAAAAATTTTCACTTTCACTTGGCATCTGCTGTGGCTGCGATTTCACATTTTCCACTCAATAAATTTTTTTCGTATGCTGCGGCAACATTTTCCTACCGATAAGCAATTTTCCGAGGCCAGTTTCTAGACAACAGACTCCTTCTTTTGTGATTTTCCCAGCTTGCTTCATTTGCTGCGCTCAATATTTGGACCGGTTTCCTTTGTATTTTTTTTTTTTGATTATGCCTGCTAAATGGCGCACCTTGAATAGCTTCTTTGTCTTAAGCTCCGAAAATTGTTTAATGTGCCACAAGAAA
Source organism: Drosophila innubila (assembly GCF_004354385.1). NCBI lineage: Eukaryota > Metazoa > Arthropoda > Insecta > Diptera > Drosophilidae > Drosophila > Drosophila innubila. The sequence goes on along the minus strand of NW_022995380.1, from coordinate 21,328,472 downwards.
TTGTTTGCCAAACAGATGAGCAATAAGATTTGACCTAAAAGGTGACAGCCTACTAAATGGCAGATGCATCAGTATTGAGAACAGTTTAAAGAAAATGCCTGAAAATTAAATAAATGTTACGAGTCAGCATTTTTAAAAACATTTTTTAATGATAAATGATGTGAATATGCTTCGCTAAAAGTTTTCAATAAATTTTTTATTAGTTTTTTAATTTAAACGATTTTCCAAGGATACAAATTTACATTGTTTATAAAATTCCAACTGTTATAACTTTGTCAAATCTTAACCGATTTTCAATCGGAATATCAACATTTTGATTATATATTTTAATTATGCAACAAAACTGGAAATTCAATTTATTTTTCATTACTGTCCATTTTTTCCATACTCTTGAAAATTTTCTATAAAATAAATTGAGATAAGAAAAAGATTTAGCAGAATAAAGCTTAAGAGCTGAAGTCTCCAAGTTAACACAGCTGTAAGATTGTCTTGTCTAGTGCCTGGTATTCTACAATTACTGAAAAGTCAAAAATAATAAAAATAAAATGATTATTCTTTCTGTTATCAGTCTCAACAGAAATGATATGTCAATAAGTAGTACTTTTGCTCGCACTGATGGCTTATTAAAATATTTAAATACAAATTGCCAACACATACTTAATGCAGGCTTCATAAACACCGCTTATATGTACTTTCCTCTTCCCTCTTCCTTCACACACTCACACCCCCTTCAAACAAATCTCACATTTATTTGCTCGTATGCAAAGTGGACGCAAGGTACAAATACAAAAAATCACATGTGATCTCGGCCAGTTGGGGGAAAGAGAGAGAGGGGGAGAGAAGGGAAAGGATGAGTCCGCCAAGTCGCTAAGTCGTTTTAATGGCCAATAAAAGCAAAATGTTGTCACTTTTTTCGAATTTGTATAAATTTTCATTGCCCGGGATAAGCCGTTGCTGATGTCGATGTGGATGTGGATGTTGTTGTGGATGTGGATGCTGATGTTGATGCTGAAATACTACGTGCAATTTACCCAACCAAGTCGACCAAGAGTCGCAACCCTGGCAAAGGGTTGCTGTTGTTGTTGTTATTATTGCTGTTGTCTGTGCAATGTATTTGTTGTTGTTTACGATGTAGCAAGTAATTTTTTGCAACTTATCGCATGCAACACCAACACCAACAACAAGTCGACACTTTCTCACTGTGTTGACTTCGCTTTGCACTTTTCGCTTTCTCCTTTTCGAGCGATTTTTTATGTTTTTTTGCCATTGGCTTTTGCCTTGATTTAGTTGCTGTGCCTCTTCCACTTCCACTTGTTTGTGTTGCCTTAGAAATCAATTTGTTTGCCTGTGTGCCGCATGCCGCATGAAAATAAATAAATAAAACGCAAATCGTCGCAAATCGGCATCAGAAGCCAATTTGATCGGTTTAGCTTTAACCGAGCAGTGCCAATTTTATGACTCGCTCGTGGCCAGATTTGCTCGCATTATGTCCTTTTGATAATAATTTATTATTATTTACTTTGCCATTTGCCATTTGCATTTGCAGTTTTTCAATTGCGTTTGCTTTGCCTCAATTTGTGGTTCACATTTGCCACAACAACATTTTCTGTTGCATACTTTAAGGCGCCTTCTAAAGCTCAGCTCACAAATCCATTGAAAATCTGTATTGATGTTTCATATAAATATAAAAATGCTTGGCTCATAAATTGCTCGTTTTGCCGTCAACTGAAAACTCAATTCACCTTCTAATGAAAACTGGCTGCTTTTACAATCTCATCAAATGTTTGCCAATATGGAAAAATCGTTGTTTATGCCTTTTACGCTCGGCATTTTTGCATAATTTTCGTATTATTTCACCTTAGGGCACAATGCAAAGATGTGAAGCGGTGAGGGAGGAGGAGAGGGAGGGAGGGTAGCACATCCGCAACGCCAAAAAAGTTTATTGATGTAATAAATTGTTATTTGCTGAAAAGTTGCGCCCTTTGTTTTTCCACATGGCTGGCAAGGCGCCACAAGAAGAAGGAAAATACTTGCAGCACACCTCACCTCCCACCACAGCACATGCCTCATCCCCCATCCCTCCACTCATTTCCCATTTCCCCTAACATATCTGCATATGATTTTACTTGGATTTAATAGATCGAACAAGACACGGACATCTACTTTGCCATATGCCTGTCATTCGATTTATTTACGAGCGGAAATGCAAAATGAGTTTTCTCTTTTGGCCTTCTGTTCAGTTGGCTTGTTAGGAGATCTGTTGGCTTGTTAGTGCATCTAATCATTTCGTTTAGCTCTTGATGCATTTAACTAAAATGAAAATGAAATTAAGGCGCATTAAATGTACAATTCCACCCGCAATTCCCCTCGTTTCTTTTCCATCACAGCTGTTTGGCCTTAATCCAAAAATTATATGCAAAGTGTTTTTAATTCGCTGCATCCCAGCAAAGAGAGAGGTGCCAAGGCGAGAAGGGAGTTGCAACAAGGGGCAACACTTGGACTGATCGCCTAGTTTGTCTGTCTGTCTGTCGGTCGGTCTGTCTCTCTGTCTGTCTGTCTGTCTGTTGGTCGGTTGGTCGCTTGGCGTGAACGCGTCATTAGCGCGTCGCCAAATTACACATAAAATTTATGAAAAACTATCATGAATTGCGCCTCAATGTTTTGGGTGGCCCCCACATCGATGCCACTTGCCACTTGCTTTAGCATTTTAATTGATTTAATAGGCCCGGCAATAAAATAATTTTATTTTAATTTCAGTTTTATTTTTATTTTTTCCATTTTCGTTTTGCATCATTTTGCATTTGGTTTATCAATTAATGCGCTGCATTTTATTGTTAAGCACATTAACGCAGTCACGCGAAGGCCAACACCATGACCATCTCTCTGCCACGCCCCCTTCCCTCTTCCCCCTCTCCCTACTCCCTTCCCTTTCAGCCTCCCACGGCGTTTGCATTGCCAGATAATTGCGTGTGTGGCCGACGAGGCTGAACTGCGTGTAAATTTTAATCCAATTGTGTGCAGCCAAAAGTGTGCAGCCTACAAATGCACACACACACACACACACACACACACAGCCACACATATATTTACACACTACAACAACAGCAACATGATGAAACATACACATTAACATGCTTATGTGTATTTATTTTTGCGTACAGCTTTTCCAGTTGAATGCATTTGATTGTAATTTTCATTGAGCTACACACGCCCACCGCAAGCACCGCATCTGTGACCACGCCTACATACTCCTAACAGCATCCACAACCCACACCCCTCACCCCACACCTCACACTCCACAGTCCATAGCCCACGTGGTGAGGTTCATTTCATTTGCGAGCAAATTTATATTTGTGCTTTTATCGTTCTGGATTTTATGCTCAAAGGTGAAACAGCAGCAACAACAACAACAACAATAGCATTGAAAACAACAAAAACGACAAATGAAATCAACAACAACAAGAGCAACGACTACAATCACTTTTGGCCATGTATTCGTATAATACAATAGACAGACAACACAACTTGCAGATGGAGTTCATCCACGAAGGGAAAGACTCTTAACGATTTAATCAAAGAATTTTACAATTTTTATTACAAAATTTAATCATTTTTTAAAATTTGAGTACATAAAAAAAGATTTAAAATTTTGCATTTTTTAATATTTCAAAGGGGGGACCCTTACCATCAACCTGGATCCATGTCTTCGATAGTCGAAAATAATAAAATTTTCGAAATTAAAAAAATTTGAATACAGAATGAATAAAGAGGTCAAACCATGATCAAAATGACATTCCGTTTGAAAATCGGTAAAGTTTTGCCAAAGTTATGACAGTTCGAAGTTGCTCAAGCCTCTGATCTAGCAACTTTACAAGTCATAATATTCTGTAATTTTGACATGATTTTTTACAAATATATGAAAGGCCTCAGAACCAAGTTTAATGTTCTGTTTTATACTAATTACGATATTAGGAGTTGATTAAAAGTAAAAACTTGAGATTTAAAATTTTGAATTTTCAAAATATCAAAGGGGGGACCCTTAGCATTAAGGTGGAACCATAATATAATTTTTTAAATAAACAAAATTTAAATGCAGTATGAATTAAGAGACCGAATCATGATTAAAAAGGCATTCCGATTGAAAATCGGGCCAGTTATCTTCAAGTTATGATAGTTGAAAGTTTGTCAACTCTTTGACCTACCAAAGGAATTGACATTCTTAGTAGTGTAATGAGCTATTCAATTAACATTCGAACTATCATTATTAAAACCATTAGCATTAAAATAATATTAACAAAATAATTATTAGAATAGATAACATTGAAATCAATGTTTTTGTGATAATAAGCCCGATGTTCATTTTAAATAATCTGAAATATTTATTTAAAAGTCTTTTCCTACTCGTTGTGTCAATAATTTTCGCCGTTTTGAGGAATCCTATCTAATGCATGTGAATTAGAGTTAGCATTATAATGTGGACTTACTTTATAGTAATCATTTACTACTAAGTTCTTAACCTAATTTATAATTACAAATATTATAAGGAGTAAGGAAAGATCTTAAGCTACGCAGAATCACCCCAAGGCATACTTAATTCTTGTACTTGTTTTACACCTCCAAGTGTCACTTTCGTCTCACCTCCAGTTAAGGGGAAATGGAACGGAGCTGAGCTGAGTTTCTGACGTCTTCTCATTTTCTCATTAATAATTTCGCTTAAATGCTTTCTAATAATTTCCGCATAATTCATATCGTCGAACGTTTTATGCGTCACTTACGATAAGGGCAATTCCGTTACGTTGCGTTCCGTTCTGTTCCGTGTGACGTCCTGTGTTATTCCGTTATGTTGCCTGTGTTGTCCTGGCTCTGTTTGTTCGCCAAACAAACAACACGTACAGGCTTTCACACACACACACACACCTAATACTTACACACACACCTATGCTATGTACGTATTCATAGTCGATTGATAACCTTAATAAAATGCTTCACATTATGCCAATCGATTGCACACCATGAATGTGTTTATCCTTTGCCTTTGCCGCTGCTTCGTTAAAGTCCACGTTGCCTTCGCCTAATACAGCAGCCTTTAGACCGGAGAGGGGGGGGATGTTGTAGCGGTTAAGGGTGTAGGGGGGTGGCACATCAATACCGGCTGTTGCCAAAGCGCAACAATGACGACGTCGACGACGATGCGGATGAAATTTAACGGTGCCACCGTTCGTGGCACCTTGTTGGCCCCCAGCCTCCAGCCTCGAGTCTCAGTTGAGCTCCACCTTCGCCATCTCCTGCAGCAATGCCACGCTCATTTACTGCTATCAGTGGGTGGAGGCAGAGTGGCGGAAGGGAGGGGGGCGGCAATTGTGCAAAAAGTGCCAATAAAGCACATTCTTTGTTCGGTTTTGGCTTTGGCTTTGGCTTCGGCTCGCAAAGTGCTCAACAAAACGAGGCAGGATAGCGTCTCTGTCTCTCTCACTCTCTCATGCTCTCGGTGTGTGACTGAGTGTGCTAGGATAATAATAATAACGTATGAATAGGTAAAAACGTTGTGCTGAACGATGCTAAAGCAGCACACGAAGAATACATTGATAGCGGCAAGGGGAAAGGCAAAGGGGAAGGGAAACTCATCATTGCATTGTAGGTGGCCATCGTCATCGTCATCGCCTGCGCTTGATTGTTTAGCTCTTCTGCTTGGATGGGGAACTGATTGTTTGCCTTGTGCCTCAGACTGTGGTTGAGGTGCTGCACACACACACACACACACACACACACTCTGGCACACACGCACACTGATAGACAGATACACCTCATTGATTTTATTGTGTTTTTTGCAGAGCATTCAAAGTGCTCATAAAAATGCCCACACACAATAAAAACGATGATGCGGCTGATGATGACCCGGCTTAGTCGCACAATGGAGCCCAATGCCAAACTAAGATACGAGTACGAGCACGAGTATTTCGAGTTTGCCAGTCGAGCAATCTTCCTTCCCCTGCCACTGCTTCTTCCCCTCCCTTGGACCCATTCCACCTGCCAACCTGATGTCTATTTTAGTGTGCCACGCCAGCTGAGGCTGCTGATTGTCTCTGCTGAGACTCTACACAGAAAAAAAACAACTATGAACTCTACAATCGAGGTGCTAGACTTTTAAGCCTCAAATACACTATAGAGTGTTTAAGTAGAGTGTAAAGTATCGATTGCTTGAAGACTGTAGAGCAACTTCTTAGACTTTAGACAACATTTTTAGTGAAAGTTCTTAGAACTCTAAGAATTTAGTAAACAGTAATCTGAAATTTTTAAAACAGTTGTTTAGTATTCAAATCTCTACTGTTTTCCAATAAATCTCAACCAAACTCACAGATTATACTTTTAGCATGGTCTAATATATTCTGACTAAGTTTGGTTGAAATCGGACTATTAAATCACATAACTGTCAGTAAAAAATTAAGATCGATTTATACTTTTTTTTTCATATTTTCGTTTATTTATTTACATATATTTACAAGCATCAGCTGATCTGTTGTACTTTATTTAAGATTTTTAGTACACAGGAATCTTAAAATTTTAAGAACAAAACGGGATAAATTCAAGTGCGTTTGTATTTAATATTAGGATGGAATTTTTTCTGAGTGTACTAGTACAGTCAAGGTGTCAAAACGGTGTACTGTAGAGCTCTACTCTGCCTAGCTCTATTCTCTACACTTAGAATAAGAAAATATATGCTATTTTAAATATATTTAAGATTTTTATAAATATTTATATTTTTTATATATATTCATTAGTTTGGTATACTTATTTTTGTTCAGTGTAGCGACTCTCAAAACTCTTGCAAATAATTTGAAAATAGTTGCCATGCGTATTTGTGTACTTTTGCTTGAGTTTCACACACATCCGTCACAGCCCTTTTTTTTGGAGACTTGTCAGGGAGATGGGTCAGCTGCACGGCCTCGACTGCTCGGCTATTCGACTGCTTGAGTATTCGACTATTCGACTGGGGTCGACTAATGAGCTCAGGCAGCAAATGGATTTTTGTAACTCATACGACAAACGCGATGCGGTGCAAATAAATGAAAAATGCATTTTCCACATTTTCGTGGACTCTGAAGTACAAGTTTCAGCAATTCCAATTTGGCAGGCAAATGCATTTTGAAGTCGTCTACCTCTCTCTTCACTTTCTTCACACTCAGCTTGCCACAGCTTGTGCTACAATGTTGCCGTGTTTTGTTGCCGCTTGCAGCATCTCTGGTGTTAATTTGTTAGCACATTGCAGTTCGGGCAGACAGTGATTAATTACAACGGCTATCCAAAAATAAACACGGCCAAGTCACTTGCTGCCTTTAAAGTTAATTAGCTAAAATACAAGTAAGAGTATTCGCATAATAAATTCAACACTATAACTACTAAATACATTTTGATAAGTACACATTAACAAAAAAAAGTCCCCTCGCTGTGGGATTTACCTGCGCGCATAAATTTAAAATGCCGCCGTGACCACAATTTGCGCATTAAATCATTTCCAGGCCATTTCACAGCAGTGAGCGCCACCGCAACGCCACATTCAGTCATTCATTCATTCATTCATTCATTCATTCATTCATACATGCATTCACTTATTCATTCAGCCATTCATTTCGATTTGCAGGTGAGCAGCCGCCTGGAATGCAGTCGAAACGTACAAAATATGCAAAAATTACACAGTCCAATGCATGTTGTGGATGTAAGTGGGAATCTGGCTGGGATTGGGATTGGGATTGGAGGAGACTCTACGCCGGTGGCCACTTCAAATATATCACGCGTGAAGTGTGGCAGACTCTGTCTGTCCAACTGTCTGTCGGTCTGTCTGTCGCGTGATTGACAAACGCCGCCAGGCTGAGGTGCATGCAACGTTTTAGAAAAGATAAATTTAAGTAATTGTCAATATTTCAAGCGACGTAATTGCTGGCCAGTCGCCAGTGCAGAGTGTGCACTGTACAGTGCGCATACTGGACAACGGACAACGGACAGTGGACAGTGGACAGTTGGCTTGCATAGAGAAAAATCAAATAAATAAATACACTTGCACTCAAAAGCAGGACACAATCTGCCACCTCCCTGCCTCTTTCCTCATCTGCCTTATGCAGCTGCAGTTCTAGGCAGAAATCTCACACTCGGTGGTTTGGTGGTTCAGCTGCCATTTTAACACTTGACGTTTTACCAATTTGCCGAATTTCGTTTTATTTCTTTATTTCTTGTTTTTGGCTTTTTTATTCGTGTGGCAGTTTTTGCACTTATTTTGCTGCAATGCAGCAGACAATTTTGTTGCGTGTTAACAACTGCAACAATTTAGGTTTAATTGATGCCCCGCCGTTGCAACAACTGAACTGAAGTGTCGCCTCCGGCAGCGGCAGCAGCAGCGGCAGCGGTTAGAGAGGCCTTTGTGCAACTTTTGACCACGTTCCGTTTGAGTTTTTTCATATTTTTTGCTGGCTTTTATTTGGCTTTTTTTGTTGCTGCTTCCGCTTGACGAGTTGTTAGATAAAAGCTATTTACATGTTGTTATTTATGATTTTGCAGTTAAAATGCGCTGTGAAATATTTGTGGCGCTTCGCTGAAGGACTCAACGAGCAACGCTATATTACGCATACGTCATGTTGTGCGCACTCCACACATTGTGCTTTTTTCCACTATTTATTTATTTATTGAGCATTGCTCGCAAGTTGCTTTAAAATTGTTCATGTTCGCACTTCATGTTCATGTTTATGTTTATGAACTTTCGCTCACCTCCGAAACTCCTCCCCTCCGTGTTTAAGCCAAGGGACAACAGCTGGGCATACGGTCAGCAAAAAACTTTGGTCCTGGCCATTAACGTAGCAGCATTATCGAACACTAATCCATATATGAGCATATTACATGTAGCTTTATGCACGGTCTCTTTCCCACACTGTCGCTCTCTCTTTCTTGCACTCGACAGTCGCTGCGACTTTATTACTTTCTGCTGACTCACATTTGACGGTGGCGCGGCGTTTGTTGCAAAGCAAAAAGAGAAAAGAAGGAAGAAAAATGAAAAAAAGCGAAACTCATGCAAAGGTTGGCTTGTTGATTTATCGCCATTGCTGCCCCTTCACATGTGCCCCACTGTGTGGCATGATGAATATGTAATTCCAATGTTATCCACTGCGTTGAACTTTGATTTACTAACTGCGAAATAAATATTAAATTTTCAATTACAGCAACTAAAGCCGACGCAGCTCACATGTTGCCACAGACAGAAGAGGCAGCTTCCTTTTTTTCCATGCAATTACCTTCGCTGCTGCTGTGTTGCAGGACATGCCTGTGTCCTTACACGTGGCTGCGTCCTTGCCTCAGCTGATGGCTGGCTAATGGCGCGAACATTGCTGCAGGACAGGAGTCGCCTCGACATTGACTTTGACTTCCACTTCGACTTGGGTGTCCCTGCTTCGACAGGCAGCGAACTGCAGTTAGTTATTTTAGCTGTTTTCCCTTCTTATTTACTTGCTTTAGTTTGCTGCCATTAAAGGAAATTGTCTGTAAAAATGTGGCCGTATTTCTTTTTGCAAGGTACTTAAAATTAAATTATTGGACACATTAACGTCTTGACTTCTGCCGTGCACATTGAACGTAGTCGTAGACGTAGTCAAAGACTTTGACTGTGGCAACTTCAGGCTGCCGGTTGAGGGGGTGGCATGACGCAAGTAAATGCCACGTAATGACGTCATTAAAACAAGTGAAATGTGCTTTTATTGTAAGTATAACGGCTGAAACAAGCCAGGAAGAAGCTGGGCACTTTTCAATTTTCTATATGCCACATTGCAGAAAATCTCATAGAACATTGTCATTAATCTTAATAAAGTTAACAGTGCGACAAGTTTATTAAAGCCAATACGGCGCCATCAAATGTGTCAATGTGTGTGTGTGTCTGAGTGTGTGTGTGTGTGTAGTCTTAAGGTATTTTTGATTTGCATTCAATTAACAGCCAAGTCAGCATGACTTTAGCGCCTTTAACTAGGCAACAAATTCTTAATATTTTGGAAATAGAAAAAAGCTGATTTGATTCACTCCACATGTTGAATGGCAGCAATTGAATCAATCGAATGCCAATTGGCGCTATATAAAAATTTTGTGTGGGCAACAGGTTGCCAATTGCCAGTCGTTGGCTCAACTCTGCCCCAGCCCCGCCCCCGTTTTCCAACTCCCTCAATACAAATGATATGCGCAGCCAAACTGAAGCAACTGGCAGGCGACAAATGAGGCGTAAATGAAATTAAACGCAAGCGCGAAAATTGCAGCGCTTTTATTGGATTATTGGCATCATGTAGGAGTGTGTGTGTGAGTGCGGCTGTGTGTGTGTTTTGAGGGTAGAACAATGTGTAAATTGTAAGCTCATTTGTTGAATTAGCTCTAACTGAATTTGGCCAAAATACGCTGCATACAAAGTAAATTCTTTTCGTAAATTGAAAATGAAATTTTCCGCCTTTTTTCTGCTCTACTCGTAGGAAAAACTGTCTAGAAATATGCAAAAGCAGGCACTTTAAAGCTGCCCGCAGCAGCCATAGCAAACTTTTCATTTATTCCTGTTTGGGACAGTGCATGTCACACACACACACAAACACACACACAGACGCACACACACAAACTAAGCAAATGTCTGCAACTGTTTATTGTTGATAAATTGCTGCCGAGGAATTAGTGGAGACTGCAACGATGATGGAAGACCGTAGCACGAGTTGGAACTGAAACTGTGAGCTTCGAGCTGGACTTGCTGTCAAGTGGCTGTGGCCGCTGTCCGGCTTAACTGCCAAACACCTACGGCCACGCCCACACCCCCACTAACACACACACACACACACACACACACACACATACACACACAGAGAAGCTCCAATGCTCCAATGCTTCAGCAGATGCTGCGGGCTCAGGGCTCACAATGTTTTTAGAAAATGCAAATTTTTCGAGATGAAGATGAGAAGCGGAAAACAAAGAGGGAAATATATAAGAGCAGGGAGGTGGCGGAGTAGCAGAAAAGGCGGAACTTACTACCAGGACTGGGCAACTCACTTAGGCCCGCAAATCTTCATGCCTGCTGGACTGCAGAGTGACACATGTCGGCAGCATGGAATCGGAATCAGTGCGTTTTACTTTGGACAACGCTGAGCTACAATGTCCAGCGATGTCCTGCCGCAGATAGTCCTTTCATTATATAAACTAACATACGTTAATATCCAAAATAATAAGTACACCAGCACCACAAAATTTTTAAAGGAATTATAGCTATACCAGCATTCTTTATTTGAATTGTATTGCTAAACCTTAAGATTTATTTATATATTGTTTAAATTAAAAAAAAATATTTTATTTTTATATGGCTGCAGAACATAATAAACTTACTGACATAATTGAAACACAAGGGAAAATTATCATCTTCATTTTTTTTTTTAATTATATAAATAAATTAAATCAGCATTACGAGGAGCTTAATTGAAATTAAATATTAACCAGCATCTATTGTTAAACAAACAATTTTAATTGAAATCTTTGGTAATTAAAATAATCTGATAGAACTGATAAACAAAATTTATTTCTGGAAAAAATAAACATTTTACTCGAATTTCTAACAATTTCGAAAAGTCAACAAAAATAATTGAATACACTTTGATGAAGAAGATTTTTCATTAATATTGTCCTTATGTTTGATTTGTTTTTAAGTATATGTAAATTCAAATTTATAATTATAGCTTTGAATTATTTTCAGATGTTTTCGAACTACTTGAAATACCATGATTGTTGAAATAGCATTAAGCAATGTCTGCGTACCTATTATGTTGACCATAAGTGTATATCAACACATATATGATCTGTGGGGCATAATAAAGTTAGCAGGCAGGCAAGTTTTGGGCTTGTTTGGCATTTATTTAGTTTTAGTTTAGTTTCTGCCACACAACAAAAACAACAGTAACAAAATGATATGCAAATTTGAATAACTGTGAAATGCAATTGAGGTGCCTCATCGTAGTTTCCTCATGCTGCATAATAAACAACTTTTATATTATTCATTTGAAGAGTTGCTTTAAGCAATCCTTAAACGTTTAAATCAAGTGTTAGCACTTAGTGCTCATCAAATGGCCAGGTATTAACTAACGGCTTTCGGCATCTAAGCCAAGTTACGGGCAAAGAGAATTGGCCATAAATTTCCAGCAAATCGTTGGGTATGGCGCATAAATCTTCGACTGTCCATTTTTGTTGTCCAGGCGGAAATGTCCAATAAATTGTAATTTTTCCTAAGCTTTTCTGGCGCTCCATCTTCTGGGGCGTGTGTCCTGCTTAGAGTCCTTACGTTAGTTGCAGCTCAATCATCGTTTAATATTTATGTGCTGCTCGATTGTGAAGTTTATTGGATTTGTTGAAGAGTTCAGACTCGAGTCTCGATAATTGCAACGTCTGCCCATTTTTGTTGTACTCCGTTCTACGACGGGTTGCAGGTGTTTGTGCCCGGAATTTATTGTTGTTGCTCAACAAATATAGTCGATTTCTGTCCTCAATTGGCTTATTTAGTTGTTGTTATTTATTGCATTGCTTATTGGTGCGACGTGTGTAGGTGAAGTCATTCAATTCCCATACACACATATCACGCTATAAGAGAGAAAGCTCTTTCTTCTGGCCAAGTGGAGTATCTTTAAACTTAGAATTGATTTGGCTAAGAACAGCGTTTAGCTTGACAATTTTAATTTTGTATTTATTTTAACTCTGAGTACAAAATGAGAACTATAAAATAAACTTCGTATCATATTATCATATTGATTTTATTTATTTATTTAATTGTAAAGTAAAATTAATTCTAGAATATAATGGTATAGCTCCGAATTTACTTAATATCAACACATTTCTCGTTTTTTTTTGCTTGTTACTTACTATTTGTATTTTCAACTTCTCAATTTAATTTCTTTTATAACTACTAATTTAAAAATACTGTGTTCATCATACAAAATTTCCCTGTAATTTCTAAGAATAATTCAGTAACGCATTATTTGAAATCAATTTGAAGAACATCTTTACAATATTGCCCTTCTATCGCTCTTTGAAATCACAAACAACACACGCCTAACTGAATATTATGAACAATAATGCAAATAATGAAGCAATCGTTTTTGGATTCTCTTATTATACTTTTCTTTTATTATACTCGTAGGTTTAATGCTTTCAGTGTGGCATTGTGCCTTCATTAAATGACAAGTGGCGCATTCTGTGCATATGTTGCACATCCTTTGGGTTCGGTTTGGGAATGGGTGGCATCATCACATAAACGTGTCACATCAAACAACATTGATTAAAATCTAAAATGAAATAGTAACTGAGCTGTGTTCAACACAAGGCACAGCACGTACACACAAGCAGAGGGGGCGGGGAGTGAAGGGGGGAGTGGCTGCTCCTAAAAGCAGGCAACGGATAAGTGAGAATCCTTTTTTTTTCTGCTTTTACAATTCAAATTTCAATCAAATGCGACTACACAATGCCCAATACCTTGTGGACACATATGTTGACCACAAAGTATTGTATCATTCGCCAATGCTTCGGGGTGTCCAAAATCAAATCAAAGACTGAGTGCAAAAAGGGGTAGGAGAAGCGGGAGGGGGAAAAAAGGGTGCAGCATAAAATTGGCAACTATTGGGAAAGCGAATTCGCAGGCTCACATAAAATCAGATAAAATTTTCATTACCTTATGGCCGCACATTATCGGCTTGCGGCCATCGTCTTCATCGTCCTGGTCCTGCTTCTGATCCGGGACGAGAGCTCGTCGTCCTCCGACTCGTCCTCTGTCTGCCAACTGGACACAATGTGCTGCTGATGACGTTGAGTGTGCGCCACAGTTGCCATCGCTGTTGTTATTCTGCTGCCTGATGATGCTTATTGTGCGCTCCGTGGCGTTGACCATAAAAAAAAGCACGAACCTTGGGGAGACGGCAACGGGGTGACGGGATAAAGCTGCAACGGCTTTTGTACAACAAACGACAAACGGAAAGTGTCCAACAGGAAATAAGCAGCGACGACAACGACAGCGACAACGACAGCGGCGACTCCACTCGAACTTGGACCAGGACTTGGACTAGGACTAAGACTCGAACTCGAACTCGGACTGGCCAAAATAAAAAGGGTAATAATTTTATCTAGCATTCAGATCAGACACACGTCTGTCTGTCCGTCTGTCCGTCTGACTGTCCCTGGCAGCTCTTCTTCTGTTGTGGGTTTCATTTTTTTTACTTGCCGCATCCTTGTGGCCAGTTATGCGAAGCACTTCAAAAGGCTGCTTGAAACTTTGACAACATCCACGTTCACTTGTTATTTACATGACCATGGCATATGAATACAAGAGAGTCACCCCCAATTCCCACTCTCTTCTGCTCTCCTCGAAAAGATTCAATTACATGTACCTCAAGCGGTAAGCAGCCAGCTGCCAACTGTGATAAAGTGGCCCAAAGCATAGTTGGTAGTCTTGCCACTTGTACGTGGCTTTGCAACGGCCAATCTATCAACATAATTGATGGCTTCGATTAGTTACAAATTTTGCGGAGACAAACGGCGCAGCTCAGTGCACAAATCGCCGATTAATTAAATCTATAGTTACGAGAGCTTTTGCTGGCAATTAATTTGGCCAACGAATCGGGCTAGCTGATAAACCCTTCAGTTGCAGCATCTTTGTGTCCGTCTAATGAAGTGATGCTTCCCAAGATAAACTGGTAGTTTTTTCAAGGCAGTTTCCCTGCCTCTTCCCCCCTGAGGCGACACGGCAGTTGTCATGTATCTCGTGTTCAACTGCACGGAAAAAAGTGCAGAATCAAATGGAGTCTGTGATAGAGAGAATGGGGAACGTCTATTGTAAATTGTAATATTTGCTCTCAATGCGACTGAATTTATTGGAAATGGCAAAGTGCGTTGTCGCCAGACTGCGGCGCCTCAAGCTCATCAACGCCCCGTGCAACGTGCTTTTGGGGGCCATAAACACAACAGGGGCACCAACGACGCCGCATAATTTTGCCATAATATTTTTGGGCCAACACACTGGGCTACCTTGAAGCTGCCACATCCACTGCATTGTCGTCGTTGCCGTTGTCGTTGTCGTTGTCCTGCACCTTGGTGCCATAAAAAGACAACTGGCGACAAAACTGCGTTCAACCCAAAGTCAGTTTCCATGTATCGCCATGTATCTCGTCCTGTTGGCTGTCTGACAAAATTTAAAAATGTCCTGCTGCTAGCCGAGTTCAAAGTCAATTGTCATTTTTTATGGTAAAGTGCGACAAAATATGAAATATACAAGCATCTTATATAAATAAACACTCAACCTTTGCAGTTATAATACTTGAATTTGCAGCAATTTTCGACCCTTTCAAAATAATAATTTATCTCTGTGTGAAATTATATTTCTGTTTTCAAGTTTGATCTGTAACAAGCAAAAATTTTTACTTTTTAACATATGGTTTCTACTTTAGATGATTAACATTTTTTGTCGAGAAAAACCCAATACATATATATATATATATTTTTATACATTTATTAATATTATAAGCACGCTAAATGCTACTTAAAGCATTTTCAGTGACTTTCAAGACTTAACAAAACAGGTAAGATACAGATTTTTTAACATGGCAGGGTTCGAACCCTGTTATTTTTCAAGCTGTAGTTCTAGTTATGTGATAGATCGGCGACTCTAACAGCTGAGCTACGGGACCATACCAAATGAATTTTCAAGTTATATAAGTTAGTAGGATAATCAAAGCCGTTTAAAATTATATATCTAAATCTGTTAGATGAAAGTATACTGAAACTGGTTGGTTTTCCAACTCTTTTCTCAGTCTTCACTCACGAATTCAATTCGCTGAGTAATCTAGCTGTTTATCAGTCAAACAGCCGACAAATTAAATTAAAAATCTGCTTTGCACATACTTTAAAAAGAGCTAAAAAGTGGAAAGTTGGGCTTATTAAAAACTAGAAGCATTTGAACTACCCTGACAGACTGACAATCCCTCATTAAATTCACTAGGAAAAAAAACCCGCAGTCCCCTGCTCAAGTGGCATGCGTTAATCCTTTTAAATGGCTTAGGCTGGCAAAATATAAAAGAAAAAAAAAAAAACGAAAAATGCCCGAAAAATTGTTGGAAAATATTTAAAAGAAATCAGTGCAAGAGCTGAGTTTGTCCAACTTGGCGATACCTTCATTATTTTGATGGTTGATTTAACCTGACGCCGTCGACAAAAGCCTGGCCCTTATCAGGCCATTGCTGAGGGTACACAGATTGAAGGATATGGCAAGGATCTGAGGATGGTAGATGCTAGAGAGAGAAATAGAATGAGTGGGGTGGTTGATGCAACAACACGTTGTTTTCATTGCTCATTAGCGGCGACAGCGCGAGTTTAATTAGCTTTGACGTTACGTCTGATTCTCATTACGGCCTCATTGGCCGAAAAGGGTTAAGGCAAATTGCTGCTGGCAGTTGCCGCTGTCAAACTTCGAATTGCTCGTATAATTAAGGTTTGCGCCAACACCTTGGCCGAAAAGCTTGGCCAAGAAAAATGGCAAATGGCGCAACGCTTTGATTCAATCAGCTGCTGGCCAGCCCAAAAGCAATCGAGGGTTGCCCCGAGCAAAAAGCAAAAGCAAAAACTAATTGCCTTCTCGACATGCATTTAATCTCTATTAGAGTAACATCAAATTGATAGAAAAGTTTACGAGCCACATGTGCTGGGAGGTTGGGACTCCCAGGAGGGTCATGTTAGTACCGGACAAGTTCTGGCCACCTTTGCCACTTGCTCTTTGCTGTTTCATAAATTATTAAGGGGTTTGATTTCCACACGCTTTGCTCTTTTGTCCAGCGTTGGCATTTAAAACAAATTGTTGTTCTACGCTAGTTCGATTATTTGCCAGGAGTGTGTGTGTGTGTGTGTGTGTGTGTGTGTCTGAGTGTGCTGATAATGACGGAAGTCATCACGTCTGAACCTGGTCCTGAGTCCTGATAGATGCGAATTGGCCTGAAAGGTGTGAGCACGCCTTGTACATATCAATAACCTTATAGTTAGGCTCACGTGAAGAGGACCAGGACTACGACAGGACTTTCCCTGTGTCTCTTCCCTGTGCAGCAGCTGTGTCGACTGCTGATGACCTTTTAATTGAAGTGTCCAGGCCAGCAGCTAAAGTGTGTGTGCTTTTTGTGTGCTTCTAATTTGATCAGAGAGTTGCCCAGCATCGTAGTTAAACATTGCTGTGGCTCTGTGAAGTTGAAAACCATTCTGAAACTTCTTTCCCTTAGAATGCTCGGTCATGCAAACACAAAAATGCAAATAAACGCGACTGGCATTCAATAAACAATTCAAAATCAAATTTTATGATAAAGCCAAGCCACGGGAATCCTTTAATAAACAGTCAAAAATTGTTACACAAAATGTAAGTAGCCAAATTCCGCCGTCCTCCCTTTCAGTCACCCGTTCCCTGTTTCCGCTCCTGTTCAAGGCATTTGCCGTTAATTAAACCCTTTGCAGCTGAGGAAAATCTTTTGGCCAACCACGGCCAAAGTTTTTCCATTACGCCGTCGTCGTTGCCGCAGGCAAATGAAATCAAAAAGTAAAAATTTATGAAGCGTTTAATTGAATTAATTAAAAGCAATAATACCTTGAAATAATTGCGCCTAATAGAAAAAGTTTTGCATGGATGGACTTGGAGTTGGATGTGGACTTGGAATCAGAACTTGAATGCAGACCAGGCCAATTCCATGGTCATTACACTGAGCACACAACACTGACAATGGGCAACCTTTAGGGCCAAGTTAGGCGCCTGCTTCTACACACTTTTTGCTACTGTTTTCTTCCAGCAGGGTAACATAGAAAAGTGAGGGGGGGAGGGGGGTTGAAGGGTTCCACGAGTTATGTGACAAATCCTGCGCACGCAAAAGCCAAGCCATAAGTCAAAATTATCAACAAGATGGCAACGATGGCAACGTCTGTGGCAGAGCCGTGTGTCCTCCTGCGTGGCATGTTGCAAGCTGCTCTCTGCCTCGTTTGTCGGTGTCGGTCTCCAGTTGCAGCATGCCAGAGGCAAGTGGCAAGTGGCAGTGGCAGTGGCAGTGGCAACTGTCACGCACGTAGGCCACGCAACATTGCGAAAAATATGTCTTTGATGTCATAAATCAATTAGGATTGCCAGCGCCTGAGTTCTGAATCTGCAGGATCTGCGCCTTAACAGCAAACAACTTGTTAGCCAACTCACTCACAACTGCTTGACTCCGTTTTTAAGCGCAGCGAATCCGTCTCCGTCTATTTGCCCCAAAACTCTGTGCTTCAACTTTTAAACGTGACCAAAAAATGTGGCAATACCTATACCTTCAAGGATCAAATGAAGTGGTGTGAAGTAAATGTGGCAAATGAAGCGCTTGAACTTGTGGAACAATTCACAAAGCCTTTTGTTGCGTAATTATGTGACACACACAGAAAGAGAAAGAGAGAGAAGGAGGAAGAGTGAGAGAGAGACACACATGAGCTGCGAGGCAGGAAGTAAGTTGTCGTCGAGTGTTAAGTATCAACGTGACATGTGTGGAAAGTTGGCTGAGAAGATGACTTTCTTTGTGTTGCTTTATCAAACATAATTAAGAAGTTCTCTCCTCGTCTCCATCTCTTTCTCTTGCTCATCTGGACAATAAACAGAAGTTTAATTATTTTGCAAGCCAGAGGCAACTGATTAAGCCAAGGCTCACCTTTTGACTTATGATGAGTGTCGCTGTATCTGGCACTGGCTGATGTATTGCCTGATTTATGACAGCTGACAACTGACAGGCCGACAGGCACAACAGGCCCGAGTTGTACATCATTAAAGCCAGAAGGAGTTTTCTTTCTTAGCTTTGCCCAACTTTAAGGCTTAATTGCGAAAGCCAAGTTAACTGAACATTTGCGTAAATCAAACAATTAGTCATGCCATCCCAACTATGCGACTTTGACTCTCGAAAACTACTCGCATTGTCCACTTTGCCTAAAGATTTTCTTTCTTTGGCCAGAGTTTAATGTCTCCCCGCGGTGTTGTTTGTGCCTCGTCTTACACACACACTCACACACTCGCACAACAGCAAAAGAAGGTGTTGTCCTGCACTATTCTTAATTTATGCGACATTTTGTTAGTTTGCCATTTGCCATAATAACTTCTAATACACTCAACCCAACAACAACATCAACACCAACACATACTATAGTTCTCTTTTAGCGAGACGACCCTTTGGGGGTTGATCCTGCATTCGATTCCTGTTCCGTTCTGTCCTGAGAACCAAGCTAAGAACAACTCGACGACACATTCATTAATTTATGGTTTTGGGTCTTCGAATTTATGTACTGCTCAAAAAATACAAAAGTATTTGTTTTAAAATAAAAGGGGCAATACTTTTAAGGTGACTGTCGGCTGCAGATGCAAGCAAATTGAATCCAATTGGAAGACTGAATACTCTTTCAAATACACTATAATTCTTGGTGATGAATGTGTTTAATTTAGAGAAAGAGGAAGCTTTCACTATTCAATGATTTGTTGGCCTATTAAATTTCTTGATTTTTGTACTTTTTATTTTTTGAATTATTTATTTTAAATTTAAATTTGCGGCGCATACAACTGCCATTAAATGTTGTTTTAAATAAAAGATAGAAGTTTAATTTTCAGATTTTCTTCTCTAGTTTTTAACTGTGCTGTCAGTGACTTTTAATTTTATAATTTAAAGTTGGATTCTTTTGAAATATAATGAATTTTAACTTCAAATCAGCTTTAAATACAAAGTTTTTCTTATCAACTGCTACAATTCATTTCATCTTCTGTAACTGTCATTGCGAGTAAAGAACTTAATAGTCTTTATTACGAAAAGTGATTAAAAAGTGTTAATAAAAAAGTGAATTACATAAGCGTGGCTACCGGGTTGTTGTCCATTCATTATGACCAAACGAGAGTTCGCTGGCCTGGCTTACAACACTGAGAATATAAAGATTTCCCCCTTTGATCAACTCCAGCATCCACATTTATTGCAATTGTGCAACTTTGTGAGAGGTTCGTTCTAAATGGAAGAACAAAACTTGTTTGCAAGCCTCCAAAGCTCGTTTAAATTTAACATTTTATTAGCGACTCACACCTGGTGCTGCCGCAGTCGCAGTCGCAGTCGCTGTTGGCGTCGTTCTGTGCGCTTTCGCTCGCTTTTCGCATTTGGTAATCACAATGAAGTCGACGTCGACGCCGCGTCGCTGCCAACGCTGTCGATGGCCAAGTTCAGTGCCCTCGAATTGTGTTGACTTGTCTTGAGTTGAGTTGAGTTGATTTTGATCGGAGCTGCGGCTTATGATGATATGTTTCTTTCCACTGGTGACCACACAATTTGCATTGAAACTGGGTTAAGTGTCACCAGGTAGAGATTAATAGAACTTTGTGGCAGCATTTGTTGCATGATCCATAAAATGGTATTTACTTGTGGAAGTTGCCTAATCAATGGGCACACACATTGCTTCACAAGTCCAACAAGAAGACAAGAAAAGGCAATTAGCGACCCTCGTTTTAAGCCAGAAAATCAAATGTCAATCACGTAGTCCAATGTGGAAACCTGTTAACATTTCAATGACTTTGAACTTTTGAGCGCAGCTCATTTAATTTTTCTTCTATATTGTTGTTTGTCGTTTGTCGTTTGTCTTTAGTCGTTTGCTGTTTACATTTACATATTGATTGTTTGCTTGACCCATTTGTGGAGCACTTGAGCCCACGCCACTTCCACTTTCGTTGGAGCGCGACTTTCTTCAACAATTGGACCATGGCTTGAATCAGTCCAAGCCGGGCCCTAACTTCTCTGTTTGTGATTGTGATTGTGGGATTTGTCAGACCACAACGTCGACGTCGCTGCCACTGTGTAACCAGTTTAAAGTCAGTGTCTACGTCAACGTCGGCGTCGACTTCGACTTCGACGTCGATTCTCGGCGCCGTCGTCGATTCTTGGTTGGCCTTTTTATAAAAAGTCTTTGGCCAACTTTCATGAGCTTCATTCGCGCTTCAGACGCGATCGTCAAAATATCGTTTTGTTGTGAGAAATGAAAGCTGCGATTTTCCTGTTGCCGCTGCTCTTCTGCTGCAGCTTGGCTTCTCCGGTTAAGGAGGATGGCCTGCCCAGTTGGTTTGCCAGCGAGGCCTCGCAGCTGATTGCCACGCAGCTGTTGAAGCACAACAAAGACATCGATGCCAATCAGGTGCACTCACCGCTGGGAGTCGCCTCCATTCTGGCCGTCTTGGCGGAGGCAGCCGAGGGAGAGACCTATGAGGAGTTCGGCAAGGTCTTTGGCTTTCCCAAGGAGCGAGCGCAGCTGAGAGAAGCCTTCGAGCGCATTTTGGGTGGCTATCAGAATCGGGATGCTGCTGTGCCGTTGCCCTCGTTCCAGACCTGGTTCTATGTCTATCGCAATAACAGCGTGAGGGAGGATTACAAGCAGCTGCTGCAGCGTCACTATTACGTGGAGGTTAAGGACATCAATCGGCAGGAGTACGACTGGAGTGAGCCCAACACATCGATCCAACTGGAGGGCAACGATGCAAATGCCGAGAACACCGAGTCAACCAACAGCAAAGATGTCATCGGTTTTGAGACTCTGAAGCGCATTAACCTGGATGATGATGCTCTTCTAGCTCCCAGTGACACCTATGGCGAGGAGGTGCTGAACAAGGAAGCGTCCAAGTTTGATCGCGAGGTGGACGATAAGCAATATGTGGAAAAACCAGTTGCCTTGGCCGACGCTGAGCGGGAAGGGGAACCGACCACAGAGGAGTCGGCAACGGCAGCTGACAAAGTCTCAGTCACCGAGGCTCCAGTGGAAAAACAAGAAAAACCAGCTGACATTGCACTGACTGCTGAGGAAAATGTTGCTGAGAAGCAGCAGAACAAACGCAGCGAAACCGCACAGAATCCCAATGTGGAGGAGAACGAGACGGTGCAGGAGGATGAAAAGCTGAGGAAGCAACTCAGCGAACCGAGTGCAAATCCAGTGACCGCTGGTGAACCCGAGAAGGTGACTCTGCCACTGCAGAAACTGGAAAACGCCGTCAAATCGATGGTCAAGGAGGGAGCCGACGAGATAATGATTGCCCTCGAGTCGCACCTAAGCACAGTGGCTCGTGTAAGTATATGGCAACAACTCGATTACTTCTCTACTTAATGCCCCTTTCTGTTTGTAGGTCTATGGTGCTCGCAGTCTCTTCAGGCAGGATGACATTGCCTCTGCCCTGAGTGCCAACTCCATAACGGGTCGTGAGCTTGGCTCCAAGTCCAAGATGTTGCTCTTCAATGGACTGTACTATCGCGGCAGCTGGGCACAGCCTTTCTATCAGCTGAGAGATGGCAGCGATGAGTTCTTCTTCATGACCAACGAGGATGCCATGAAGACACCCATGATGCATGCACGTGGCAAGTTCCGTGTGGCAGATCTGCCACACTTGAAGGCGCGTCTCCTTGCCCTGCCCTATGAGAATGCCAGGTACAGTCTGTGCATTGTGCTGCCCAATGACTCGGAGGGACTCACCGAGGTCATCTCCCAGCTGCAGCCCAGTGACTATAAGTACGCTCGGGAGCATGTCGAGTGGAAGGAACTCCATGTGACACTGCCCAAGTTCCAGGCGGAGGAGACATCCCGCTCCGAGGCGATGCTCAAGCAGTTGGGACTTCAGCGTCTCTTCTCCCGCACTGACGCTCAGCTGGGACTGCTCTCCGAGGATGAGGATGTGCATGTGGATGAGATTGTGCAGTTTGTCAATGTGCGTGTGGACGAAGGTGGCAGCAGTGCCAACTCCTTGTCCGCTGCCACAATGCAGGCTCGTTCTCCTCTTCCCACTGAAGCTGAAGCTGCCGCCATACTGCCAGTCCCTGAACCGGAGCCAGAACCCGGCGTAGAACGCTTCGATGTGAATCATCCATTCGCCTATTTCATCATGGATTGCGAGCAACAGTTTGTGCTCGCCTCCGGCAAAGTCTATGCTCCGGAGTTCAAGGATGAACTGCCGCCCGTGTCCATTGAGGTGGAGCTGGAACAAGCGTAGGTCTCATCTCAACACATCTCATCAATCGCCTAGCTTTTAAGTTACGTAACGAATTTTCACCGATGACGCCGCGTGCAATTTTCATACTTCTAAGCAAATAAACAAGAATTTCATTTGTCCTTAAAAAAAAAATAATAAGAGCTCTGTAACTGAGCGAACTCGACAGTGAGATGCTCTATTGAATCGCTAGAAAATAAATAAAACAAATACAAAAATGTTTTATATACAACTTCTGATCAAGTATTAATATATTTTTTGTAGTCGGAGATAGCTAATTCTGCTTGTTTCATACATTCCCACAAATTTATAATACTCCTGCAGACCTTTGACTACCGAGCATAAAAACTCTACTTTTGATTTTCCCAGCCACTTGAGCAGACGCTGGCGTCCATTTGCTGCGCAATCAAAACAACAATTAATTCGCTTACTCTACGACTAACAACAACAAGAATAATTCGAATAGAGGAGGAATATATGTATGTAGAGGCACAAGAGGGATTTGAGGCAGGAAGATCAACCCTCAGGATTCAATTGTCTGTCTGTAATATGAAATGTATCTGACGGTGGGCATCGCTAATTTCCGTGCAGCAAATTTGTCATTGCATTCGCCAGGGTTGGCCTTGTGTCCGTGTGCTTTGTTGACTTAGCTCACAGTTCCATCAATTCTCAGGCTACTCAAGCGAAAGGCGCATCCGACACGTGCCCCATGGCAGCTTTGGCAGCCCTGGCGAATCAGGATAGCACTTTTCAAGTGGTCAATGGTCTGCAATTAAAAGTCTCATTAGAATGCATGATGTCTTCTTTTTGGCCCAACTATAGTATGCCAAGGTGGTGGCCACTAGCCAGGTTCTCAGCCAGAGCACACGCCCAGCCATTTTTCCCAGTGCCAATTGCGAATGCTAAAACACAACAGCTGAAAATCTGTCTGAAGATGTAGACGTAGACAAAGTCGACCTGAGGTGGGGGGGGAGAGTTGGCGCCAGGCTGTCGGGCGCCAAAAACCAGAGGTAAAAACAGGAGTAAATGCGTGCCATGATTATAGTGATGACGACTGGAAAGGAATTCAGCTGGGGACACAGACTCTGGAGAAGGAACAAGACTTCGCACAGTGGCTTAATAGACGAAAATAGCTGGCATAAATTAAATTGTTGCTTTATTTGTGAAAATCATAAAAGTATTTCAATAAAAAAATAATTAAAAACTAATGTATTATAAAAAAAATTTTATTGTTAATATATTTAAATAAAATTTAAAAAAAATTAGCAAATTGGTTGACAAAAGGTAGGTAAAAAAGATTTTAAAATATTTGCATTAGATATACTACACAATTTCTATAGCTATATCAAAATTATTTATGCAATTTTTAAAAAGCTTGAAGCTGATAGGTAAATTTTATTATAAATGTAAACCTTAATTCCAAAGTTATAAATTTTACGTCAAACACACCACTGTGCGACGATGTTGCCGCCAGCAAAAGCAGACGATGATGTTTCATCTTTTCCACATGAAAACTCACGTAACAAAAATTATGATAATCATAACTTTTTTTTTCTCTTTCGTCCCTTGCCTGATGCCTTTGTCCGGAACCTTTGTTTTGTTAGCCACTGGACAAAGGAGTGAATGTCTAAGGTATTTTTGGGCCAGAATGGCGTCTAGTTTTTGTCTGGACGTTGCTCTATTTTTATTAAGTCTTGCATATAAATCAATGTTTTCCCTGATATGCAGAGCAACCGAAAAGGTATAAATGATTTATAAGTCGCGTCTATCTCTATCTCATCTTTTACTTTTTTTCTGTCAACTCGTTTAAACATTGTTTAACATAATTTTTATGCAAAAGAAGTTTCGGGATGAATAAAAAGTGAATGGCTTTCGGCTTGTTAGACAGCAAAGAAGTTTTAGACCAAGTTGAGATACTCCTACTGTTACCTCATACACCCACTGGGCAGATATTGTAGAGGGGGGGGGCATAGGATCATACATAAATAAACCAAGTGGCCATAAATCCATCCAATTGCATCAAAGACAAACATTTGCTTGATGGTATTTTCAACAAAGCGTCACGCCATGTCTCAAAGATTTATGGCCTCGCTTCAAGTCTAATTACAAGTGAAGTTCGTCGAATTAAGAATGTGTGCAACAAGTGTGGGAAATCGCTAGAATTTTCAATCGCAACCAGCTGCTTTCCAAGAAAATCTAAACCGAAACAAGTACAATTTCGAAAATATTGCAGGGAAACATGCCCCAGTCTCATTCCCCTCCCTGTTTCCCTATTTAGAGGGTGACGTTGACATTTGCGGCGTGAAAATGGAATAAACACATGTGGAAGCCAACTGGCGCTGGAAGGGGGCGTACAGTGGAGTGAGTGGGCGTGGTGGTCACACTCAATCTTGGTATTACTACACAAAGTCAAAAACAGATTATTTTCTATGTAAAACAGTATAAATGTACAAAAATTAATGCAATTGTTAAATGCCAAAAATTGAAAATGAAATTTGCAAATTTTTCAACTAATATATAATCTCGAAACTTGATTAGAAATCTGCAAAGGCTTCTTCATGTCGCATTGTTTTAGCCTTGGCCTTCTGCTTACCCTCGGACATTTTGTCGAAGTTGGAAATATCCTCGGCATTTGAAATGGCGGGGAGATAAGGCGCGGGAACAGTTTGATTGAGCAGCGGAATCCATTCAATATCCTTGAACCACTCGTGATCCTTGATATCTCTGTTGCCGCCAATTAAATTGCCATAGCTGCAAATAAATATTTCTCATTTAAGACATATTGCTAACAAGGATTTATAAATGAGACTTGCCGTTTTGATAGATCAACTTGCAATAGATGATCGATCAGATGACGCAATGTTCCAGACAAGTAACTGGGCATTTTGTATTCGCCCTCACAGATCTTATTGTACATCACCATGACATCACGATTATGGGAGGCAAAGGGCGAATGACCACACACAAATTCATAGATAAGTACACCAAAGGCCCACCAGTCCACACTAGTACCATAGGGTTTCGATTGAATAATTTCAGGTGGCAAATACTCAGGCGTGCCGCACAAAGTCATGGTTCGTGTTTCCACCTTCTAAAATTATAATAATAAAAAATAATATTTAAGCAATGGCATAGTTGGAACAAATTGACTTTTAACCTTTGCAAAGCCAAAGTCGGTGACTTTCAAATAACCATTCCTATCAATCATAATGTTCTCTGGCTTGAGATCACGATAGAGTAGACTGCAATAATGTAGATACTCCAGAGCCAGAAATACCTGTGCAGCATAGAAACGAGCCTGCTTCTCCGAGAATTTACGTGCTCTGAAAACCCAGATGAGTATCATCGATAAGAAGAATGTGAGATATAGATAATTCATACTCACTTGCGATGATAGGTGAAGAGTTCACCTCCCAGAATGAGAGGTATAATTAGATACAGACTGTCGTTGTCCTTAAAGGAGGCTATCAAGTGTATGGTAAAGGGGAAACGTATTGAATTCAAGACGCGTTTCTCACTCATCACATGAATAACCTGCTTGGTCTTAACAATCTGATCCTTGCTCAGCTGTTTCGAGGCATAATAGTTATCAGTGTCCTTCTCTTTAATGAGCTGTACCTTTCCAAAGGAGCCAGCACCCAAAGTCGATTTAATCACGTAGTTATCGAGACCAATTGATGGTGATGGCGTATTGCGAGCATACTTTCTAGTAAAGTCCTCCTTCAATTTTCCCAGTATGACGGCATAGTCCACTTTTGGACTGAAGTATTGCGGCTCTGCTGTGGATTGTCGCCCCATTATCGTCAAAGGTCACAAACAAGAATTTACAAAACTAAAAGTATAATTATATTTGAACAATTTCGAATTTTTCAATACAAACAATTTTCAATCAAAACAATCTCAAAGTATAACATGAATTTGATTTTCAATACAAGGACTATATGATTTTTGACCCCAGGCTAATGAGTTAAGAAAAGTATCTAGACCAACGTTTAAAAATTACTAAACAAGTCGGGATGGCGATTTATTTTGGACTTCATTTTTGATTTTGGCTCAAAATTTTCAAAATTTGACAAATCTTCAATATTTGACACTGTCGGTATATAAGGAGGATTAATCTCTTGATTAAGCAACACAAACCAATCAACGCCCTGGAACCACGGATGATTCTTAATTTCCGTGGATCCCTCGGGTGAGTTACCTAAACTGAAGAAGCGTGCTTAAAAAATTGAGCAACTCAATAGCAAAGAAAATAAAAGAGATGCTTACCGCTTCGAGGGATCCACTTGCATCAAGTTCTCAATGAGATTCTTCAATTGGGCGGTAAAAAATGATGGCAATCGCATCTCGCCCATGCAGATCTTCGAGTACATCAATATGACATCACGATTGTGCATCGAGAACGGTGACTGACCTACCACGAACTCATACAACAATACACCGAATGCCCACCAGTCGACAGACTTATTATATGGCTTTAGTTGAATGATCTCGGGTGCCAGATATTCGGGAGTTCCACATAGAGTACTAGTGCGATTATCGACACGCTGCATAAAGATGAGGAACATCAGTTAACTGAGTTGAGACTCTCAACTTGATCTTACCTTGGTAAAACCGAAATCAGTCACCTTGATATAGCCTTTAGCATCCATTAGTATATTTTCGGGCTTGAGGTCACGGTAGATAAGACTCATATGATGGAGATACTCGAGAGCAAGCAGCACTTGGGCCGCATAGAATCGCGACTGCTTCTCATTAAACTTGCGCACTCTTGGGCATTGGATAAAAACTGAGACTATGATTATGGGCTTAGTTAAGGCATTTGGGGGAGAACTCACTTGCGATGATAAGTAAACAGCTCACCGCCGTTAATAAATGGCAGAACAAGATATAGATAGTCAAAGTCCTTGGTAGAATCAATTAGATGCACCAGAAATGGAAAACGCACCGCACTGAGCACAGTCTTTTCATTATGAACATGATTGATCTGCTTAAGACGAACCAGATCATCCTTGTTCATCATTTTGGCGGCATAATAATTCTTTCCATGCTTCTCCCTGACTAGCAACTGCCAGATAGTTAAGAGATTGTTAAGTATTATCTCTTTAATTTTTTTTTTTTTAAATAGTTAACTTACAACTGTGCCAAAGCTGCCATTGCCAAGAATGGCGCGTTGCACATAACTCTCTAAATTTGTATATGGCGATGGCTCTTGATGTAGCCAACGTTGGTCGAACTCAGCCTTGAGATTGTCTAGTATCGTGTTATAGTCCTCCTTTGAATTGAAATATGGCTGCAGGTGCAGGTTACTCATAATCAGCACGCAGACCTTAACGCATCTTCCACAATGAGGACGGACATACACAGGACGCCAATATCTGATAACTTATACTTGTAACTCAATAAACTTATAATTTTGATATTCATAATTTTGGCGTTTGTTTCAATTGTTTCAAAACGAACAACAAAAGCAAAACAACCTCTTTAAATGTTCAGCCCGAAAGCTGCTTCAATTAGTTGGACGTGCCTCTCAAATTAGGCCAAGGTATGACAAATATCCGTTTATCTCCCTCTCTGTGGGCCAAGTTTCAGACAGACACCGTGACCACATGAAATGCCAATTTCCTGTGCCAAGGCCCACACACATGTCAACGTTAACGTTAACGTCAAAGTCACCGTCACCGTCAAAGACTTCTCCATGTGGCCTGCAAAAGTAAGAAAAATTGCAAAACGTCCACTTGATAAATGATGCTAACCAAGATTACATAAGTTGGTAATTTTCTAGTACATTTATTTCTACATGTCAACTAGTCAACTCTAGATTCTGGACAGTCCTTTGCCTTTTGCAGTTGGCATGCGATGATGGACATGTGTGTGCCGTCCCAGACTCAGACTGCCTAAGCCCGAATCTCAAACTGAGACTGATGTGAAGACTGAGACTGATGCTGATAAGAGTAAACCGGATGCTCCGATTGTTGCCTGGCTTTTAAGGTAACTGTCAACCGGCCCGTTATTGGTCATTTCGGAGGCATGTGGCCACAATGTTGTTGTACCCAAATTGACAATTAATCATTATCTTTAGGCCGACAGAACCTCTTGAACCTGTTAGTTTACTGGACATAGCTTTGGTTAGCAGCTCCATTTCTATTTCATTTGCCATGTGAAAATTGCTTTCTAAATATGTTTTGGGTTGCACTAATGTGAGGGCATTTATTATTCGGCAAACTTCATTATTGATTGAGCTACTTTTCGGCAATCAACGACAAAAGGGTCAAAAGGGAAGCTCGAATTTAAAACAATTCATTTCTTAAATTAAAAGACAGAACTGTTACTAAATCAGTTTAAGAACTTTGGTCACACACAATACTAATATATTTGTTTATTTATATTATATGTAAATATTGTTTTTAATTTACTTAAAATAATCTAAAACGTCACGTACTTAACACAATTGTGGCCTTTCTCAAAACTCACAGCTTTCACTTGCACTCTCTCTCTCTCTCTCTCTCTCTCTCTCTCTCTCTCTTTCCATTTCTATCTCTCTATCTGAATCTCAACAGTAAATTAGAAATCGTGCAAAAACTGAACAATATCATTTAGAACCAGTCCAAAGCTTGGCTCATTTAACTTTCAGCCACAAGATGAGCAGCTCCTCTTTCCTCTATTCCCACAACATCCATAGCTAGAGAAGATAAACTCTAGTGGGCTAAGATATGTTAACGACTGCAATAAATAAGCGGATAATATCAGGCGTGCTGGGCCTTCCATAAATACACATATCCACGTCCATTGGCCAGAACAGAATGGGACTTTTACTTTGACTTGAAGATGTGTTCGCTAAGCGTCCCAAGACCAGATTAAGTCATACGCACACGTTTCGCTTTTTCTGCAGACTGTTTTGGCAACACTTAAAATTCATTAGCTGTATTACAAGACGCTCTTTCTTTGGGCTTATGCAAAGTAATTGACGCCCCGATGAACTGTTGACACGCATGGCATTTGTCTTGGCCCAAAAAGGCTCTCGAGTCGCTTTAGTTAGCTAATATTTGGTTTAGTTATCAGTGCCATTTTTCGGGCTTAAGTAGGTGAAAGTGAAAGTGAAAGTGTCTACGCTGCATGCCATATACCATATAGAAAATTGCCAAATTCAATTAT
Organism: Drosophila innubila; assembly: GCF_004354385.1. NCBI lineage: Eukaryota > Metazoa > Arthropoda > Insecta > Diptera > Drosophilidae > Drosophila > Drosophila innubila. Next base: position 21,298,255 of record NW_022995380.1, on the reverse strand, counting down.
GCTGAAAGGTTTCGGTCTTCGTCTCAACTTACATATGCATATCCCGGCATTTGTGAGAACAGCCCTCGCCATTAGCGTTAATCTCTTGGTCCAATCGTGAATGAATCATGGCACACGCTTGCTACATTCTATATTCTACATTCTACATGCCACATGCTGCACGTTGACCGGAAAATGCATTCAATGTGCACAGTTCAACGGGCAGCAACAATGTCAACGTTTCCACCTCTACTCATCCATCCCCCTCCCTGACAGTCGAATTGTGTGCAAAAGGTGTAACTAATCCGCAGGCCATGTGACTTTTGTCATGCGCCGATGTCAGTCACTTCTCCAACTCCAATGCCCTCCGCTCCTCCTCTTTCAACACCCGAAACCCTTTGCAAATGCCAACGGTTTTCACTCAATTCCACCCCAAAACACAAGCTCGACCTGCCACCGTAATATGCAGCATCTTCCACCTTCAATCATCGATGCGAGCCACACTCCATTGTTACTGTCAATGCTTCCGTTGTAATCCGTTGATTTGGCCAAAGACGTCGACAGGGCCAACGCCCTAGGACGCCACGGGTGGCCCAGCTGCCTGACATTTTGCAGCTGGCTGACTCTTTCAATATTCCCGCTAAGTTTTTGGCCCAATGCGTAAATATATAAATATAAATAAATATTACGATTATTAATATTTTAATGCGCATTTAGTTTAATGTATTGCGAGCACAGTGAGCTCTGAAATTTTGCTGGCATTTGACTTTCGTTACCTTTTATGCAAGTTGATCCTCATAAATCAGCTGGGACCAGTAACAGGACCAGCAGTGGGACCCATTGATGATATCTGGCATATAAATCAATTGCAAATGACATCAGGTTCTACTATGTGCAGACAAATGGCACAACACTTTTCAGATACATACACTGCTCAAAATTAGAGTTTTATTTAAAGTATTTGTATTTAATGTGAAAGTGATCAAATCAGCGGAAATTTCCTTGTACTTTATTGCCTATATTTCTATGTTTATTTCTAATATGTTGGAGCTATGAAGATTTTCTTCTAAATATTATAATATGAACTAAATTCAAAAACATAGAGGCTTTACAGTACTGATAAATAGAGGTTTCCTTTATTAGAAAATCTTTGATGAATAAATTTGATATCAATACAAATATTTGTTTTGTTTAATCAATAACTCTATTTAAGCCCGGATTTTCAATGTGTATTTAATGGGTTTGATAACTATAGCCCAGATACTTTGACGTAAGATTTATAGAAACTAATGTCTAATTTGAAAATATATATTAGATAAAATTTAAAGAGACATTAAAAAACCGGCCCTAAGAATACATATGATATTTAATATAATATAATTATAATAATTATAAATTATTATTTACAATTTCTTCTCGCACCTGTCTGTAGTTTTTCTCAGTGTACGTAAACGTATACAAATTCTAAACAATTTTCAAGCTGCGCTGTATGAAAATAAGCAACCATTGCAAACGAATTGGACGCGATGGCAAATAGCTTTGGCAAATAATAAAACAATGCTGAATATAAACAATTGTTACAATTTTAACATTTTGCAATAAATAAACATGAGCCGGTGGCATTTCACAGTTGCATGCCACAAGGAAATGGAAGGTCCGGAAAATGGTGGGAAATGCAAAATACTGCACATTTTATTGAAATTCAATTAAAGTCGTATTTCAATAATTGGACACGCATGGTGCGCATTTCCGTGCTTTTCCGGACCGATTTCTAAAACGCCGCTCAAAATTTATGACTTTTCAATTTTAGGCAATTGAAATGTTGCCACTTGGCTGTCCCGCTGTCCCGTTTGTTGTTCGATCTTTATTCCACTCGTATGTTGTTGTCCATTTTCCAGAGGGGAAACGGAAATTGGTGCAAAATTGAAGTCCGCTGTCCGCAGTCCGCAGTCCGTTGTCAGTTGCCCGCTTCCCGTTGCGGAACTCCATCAGAAAGCTACGGTGCATTAGGCTGCAAGTTCTTATCAGTTGTTTGCTTCACCCTCTGCTTCCTTGGCCACCCTGTCCACCCCCTCCTCTGCCACCCTTAGCGAGCAGCTCACGTTAAGTGTGCAAAATTTTGCGTGATTTGTGCGAATTTCCTCTCATTGCAACTCCGATAAAAGTTGCTATCAGAGGGTGCTCCTGCTGCTGGAGGGTTGGTTAGTTTTCCTTCGAGTTGTTGTTGCTGTCGTTCTTGTTGTTGTTGTTGTTGTTGTCATTCTTGTTGTTTAGTGCCATAAATTCCTTTTTACTTGTCATATCTGACTCTCTATTTAGCTACAGATCATTAAGTTTCCACGGCATTTCAGTATTTCTATCAGATTTAAAGACTTTCCTAACAGGCAGTCCAAAAGGAGCACATGTGTTTTATATGGTACAATCATATATGTAAGAAATATATAGTTATTTATAAGCACACATCTATTAAAATCTGAATTGCAATCTGCCATGGCTCTTTAGCATTACTTGGACGAAGGAAACTTTAATTAACGAGGCGTTGATTGAATAGTTCCAACATCATTTAGCTGGAAATCCATCTACCCCACTGAATTCATGTTTTCTGAGAACACAAACTGTTTTGTATCAATATTTCAAAATACAAATCCATCAGCAAAAGTCAAGCAATGTATTAAGCTGTGTTTATCGTATAACTAATAACTGAATTGTCATTGATTTCTATTAATGATCAATAAGAATTTGAAAATACTGTTCAGTTATAAAACACTTTCCTCGAAATTCTATACTTGAGTTTTTTAAGATACAATTGTATTCAAGAATTTTAAAATCAATTAAGTTTACTTAAAATATAAATCTTTTTTTTCTATTACAGCAAGTTAAGTATAATATTAATCACAAGTTCAGTGATGTTAATATTCAGTTACAAATCATTAAATTTTTTGCAATATTTGTCGATTATTATCACGATCTATGTCACGCATAAACGCAGCTAACAAGAATTTTCCTCATACGAGATTCTCTAACTCTCAACCTGAGATGTGTTCAAAGCAAAAAAAAGGCAATCCACATCGAGGATGACAACATGAATGATGCGATCTATTGGGATGCTAGGGAATGGGTCTATATGTGGGGAGGGCCACACGAAGGCGTCTTAACGATCGCCTTTAGATCTTCAGACGTTGCCACAATCTTGCTGCGTGGTGCGGCATTTAGTTTTGACATGCGTGCGATTTGCACGCTTAATTGAGACAGGTGCCTCGGTCGGAAGGGGGAGCGTAGGGAATGTAGGGAGGCGAGGGAGAGATGTGGACACTGAGCAACTGCGACATGTGTTGCGCTGCTGTTGCACAAGCCGCAAGATTTATCATCGTGCCACGTGTGTCATCATTGGCGCTGCCGCTTTTCACGGGAATAGCGAACGACGCACGCCAAATGCAAAATTAACAACCTAATTAATACCTAGGCCTGTCACAGGCACCTCGACATGCCCATCCGCTCATCCGCCCAATTCCCGAACGTTGCAACCTCCCCTCGCTCTCACAGTCATTCTTAGGGGACAGCTGCTCCAAAAGTGTTGTGCCATTGGGTGGGCGGAGGGTCGTCTATCTGTCCGCCGGATTGTTGGCATTGCTGTAGTCGTACTCGTAGTCGTAGTCGTAGTCGTAGTCGTATATAGTGGGACCACGAGATTTTAATTGGTCGCTCTATATGGACGTGGTATGGATACTTTGTCTAACGCTAAGTGAGAACCGAACCGCAAACTAACTAACGGCCAGCGGGTGGACTCTGTCAGCGTCAGCTGTTGCCATTGTTGTTGTTATACCCGTTACTTAAAAAATAAGTAAACGGGTATATTGTGTTCGTTGGACTGTATCTAACAGGGAGAAGAAGGCATCTCCGACCCTATAAAGTATATATATTCTTGATCGCATCAAGATCGGACAAGTAGAACGGCAGTTATGGCGATTTAATGTTTTCAAAGTAATACAAGTAATTTCTTTAAAGAACTTTTAGATATTTTAAAATAAGAAACGGGTAAAAAACCGCTCCTGTAATTGGCATAAAATATCCGAGATTAGTTTTAATCAACCCAATCGAAATACATGAAAAAGTTTTCCAAATATTAGTTACAGATAAATAACTTGGTATTGAGAGCAGTTCGACGAGTGCTCAGTTCCTGGAAACATTTTACTTTGGTTAAATTTATTATTTTGATATTTTTTTAAACTTATTATTTTAATTTTTGTATATTGATTAAATTATTGAAATTTCCATTCCATCGAACCACTGCGATGAAACGATTATTTTTTTTTTTTTTTTTTTTTTTTTTTAATAAAGGTGTATAGTATATTTATTGAATCAAAATGTAGTAAAAGCATAGTGAGTACTTCAATGTCTAGCTCACTCAACTGTAGTGTTCAAAGTTGTTGTAGTTAAAAACGGCTAAAAATGCCAAATTGACTGTTGCCGGGTTGGAGATGGAGAAAAAGAGTTTGGTTCATATTGAAGGCGTTTGTGGTTAGCTGCCAACTCTCTTGCCGGACGTTTATTGAACATTTTTACTTGCGGTCGCCGACGGAATCGCCGCCGGAATTGGAAGATGAAGGTTCGACTGACTGGCAGGCACTTTTATTAATTTCAGCCAGCTCGTCTCAATTTCACGGAGAGTTTAAATGCAAATACTGCTGCAAATGGGATTTGGTTTTTGAGGAGAGCATAGAGCAGATTTGGCGCTTGACGCGACGAAGACTGTGAAATTGGCCAAAATGTGCTGAGTTAAATGCAAATTGGATAAGAAGTCGTGTCAGGCTATGGCCACGGGACGACAACGACAATGATATTGCTGCATGTGGTTGCCAAAAAAAAAAAAGAAAAAAGATGAGCAGAACGTTGGCTCAAGGATATCCGCAAGGATATCGCACTCGCATCACATGACTGGCAACTGAGGCCGCGTTTCGTGTTCATTTCCAAATGAAAGCGGCGACAAAACTTTAAAGTGGATTACGTTTGCAGCGCATATCTCAGCCCCTGCCCCTGCCCCTCCCCTAACCAACCCCCCCTCTCTGCAACCTTCTTCTGCCATGCTGTATTCGTATCTTAGCGTCCTGTTTGCTGCTTTGCTATCTCCTGCTCCATGTCCTGGCCTCGTTGCGTTTTCCAACATAAATCCGTGAGTTTCTGCTCGCAAATTTATGGCGCTGGCGACACTCTGCTCAAACTTTGCCGCTGCCAACGGCAATGGTGGCATCAACATCAGCTTTACCCTGCGCATAAGCGGCATTGTTGTATTTATGACCGCGACATGACCTGCTCCTCCATCTCTCTATCTTTCATTCACTCTCTTCGCTTTGCGTGGGCACTGAAAGTGTTGCGCGTACGTGCAACGTTGCCTCAAGCCGCAAGTCTTAAAACTGCCGCTCGGAAATTGGATTTGCTGGCGAGCTAACAGGAATATCAAATCTGCTCGCCTGTCAATTTTCCTCTTTTTTAAGCGGAATTTATGTTGGCCCCTTAATGAGCCAACCAACCAACGATTTCTTTGTGCTGTCGAACAGCACATTGGCAAAGACTCAAATTGAAGTTAATTACGTGGAACAGTTACACTCGGCGTTGTACATGTGGCACACACACACTCGTGGAAATTTAAGAAAATATTTTCATCGGCACACCGAAAATATGATAACTTTGTAGAGCCCTGTTTCAAATTTGGACAGATCGATCCTATAATATAGTAGTCCAAATTCGTTTACGATGTGTAAATCTGTCAATTTGGTTGAGATATCTTATAGACTTATAGACATAGACTTTCATGCTAAACCTTATATTTTGAGCGATCGTTCATTAGGGAGCTATATGATATAGTCTGACTATACTCAAGTTTATTCAGGATGTGAATATACACACAAGCTGTAAGAACAGTTGAGATAAACAACAACGAAGTGTTTCATACTTACGTTTTATTTTTGAACGATGTTGGACATAAGCATATAGTATATACTTTGTTAAGTCTTTCGCGTCCCAATTAAGTGTTATAGCCTATTTCCACGACAGCACATTTGGCTCATTCGACGCCATTTTCATCATTTGTCCGAAATGTGGACTTCATTTCAGTACAAAATCCGAATGATCATTTTGGTTCATTCAAATTGAATGAGCCGATTTTTTGTCATTCGACCCGGTGAATTTCAGTATTTTTTTTATTGAACACGCGATGTTTATCGATAAACTCGTAAAAAAAAGCAATTATCACCTTAACCAGCTGTTTTCATCAATAAAATCGGTAGGCATTAAATTTGCGCCAATTATAATATCATAATAAATAATAAAATGTTGATATTGTCTGCTTTTTTTAATTTGTGCACAGAAGCCGAACAGCTGCTTTGCTTTGGGTGTCTTAACAGTTTCACATTTGGTCGTAGAAGGCCAAATATGAGGCACATTCAAATGTGAGCAAATGTGGCAAATGTGAGTGGTCGTGGAAATAGCCTATTACACATTTCGTGCCATAATTGGAATACCCTCTGCAAGGGTATAAAATATATCAGTTCATAGCTAAAAATCAATTCAACCGGATGCAGAATGTCTGCTGACCATTGGCCAAAATTTTCTGTGCCTGCCGCTTGCCAGGATGTCAATTGTGATTGAGAGAATGATTTTTCTTTTTTTTTTTGTGCTTAGGGCTGCAGAATGGCATTTACTTTTTGGCCGCTTGTTTGCTTAACGTCTCAAGGCAAATGTTGGTCATAATTATTGTTATGTTAATGGAGAGTAGCAGTCGATCGGCCAACTGTCCAACAAACTCATCACAATGAAGCTGTAACTTGATTTCGGGGTGACTTTTGGCCATTGATTTTTACGTTATGTGTTTGCGCTGCGACTTTGCATAAAAATGACCCAAAACTGACACACACACACACACACACACAACAATCTTTAGGCTCATCGATAAAGTTGGCCAACTATAAGCAGTGAAGTACAGTTTGTGTTTGAGTTTTGGCTTAAACGCCCGCAAGTATGCTACAAATTTCAGTCGCTTGCCATTAACGGCAGCCTCTTGAAACCAGCGAGTGGGCGTGGCATTTACACTCCTTTTTTTTGTGTTGTGTTGTTTTGTTTAGCAATTCGCCACAGTTTTGTTTGAAGCTGCATCTGATTTCTGCCTCAGACGGCGATAGGTGTGACACATCGTGTGATTGATGAAATGTGGCAAGAGAGAAAGGCCTGCGGGGCAGCAGCTAATTTCCACATTTTTCACATTTACGAAGACAAATTGAGGTGCGAACTTGGGTCGAGGCAATAAAATTGTCGAATATCAAAACAACAAAATCTTTGCAACAGTCGACCATAAAAAAGCGAGCTGGAAAAGGAGGAAAGCAAAAAGGGTTTGAGAGCGAAGTGGAAAAGGAGGCGGCTAAGAGGTGGATGGGAAGGGAGTAAGGGGTTAGTGCCACATTTGACACAGAAGCTTCAAGAGGAGCTGAAAGTGTCAGGCATGCGAATGCCAATTGTTTTTCGATTTCGGCGCTTAAAAATGCGCAAATCCGTGAGCAACGTATTATACGCCGGACCGGGGGGACGGGCGGGTTAAGTTTGGACTTGGGCCCACTATACTATAAAACTCAATATCTACAACAATAAATTTGAAGCGGCAAGCACACACAGACACACACACACACACACACTCACACTCACGGCTTCGATACAGTTGCACGCAGCTGGGGAAACGTGGCGAATTGATGCCATTGCCGATTTTCCTCTTTCTTTCTTTTTGTTTTTTTTTTTTTTAGTTTAGTTTTCCATTTCATTTCGTTTTATGTGAGGCTCGCCAAAAGTTGTCAACGACAATTCGCTAGCCATAAACGTGGCATCTTCCCACCCACCCCGAGAGTCCTTTTCAATAAAACTCAACACCAGCCGCAGACAAAGTCTCTCCCCCAATGTTTCCACCTCCATTTCCCTCTCCGGGCGCATCATTTCTATTAGCATAATGTTGCCGTACACGCTTCGACTGATCTGATTTTAGGCCGAGCTGCCGTTCGATTTGCTACAATTTTATTTATTGTTTTTTATTTTTATTTTTTCTAACTTTGACTTCTGCCATTTCTAGACAGGACACAGGACAAAGTTAAGCATTGTGGCTCGTAAAAAAACGAAATTACATTTTAAATAGTTCTTGTTTTACTGCAAAATCTGTACAAATTTTTTTTATTGTTAATTTATGCGCATGGGAAAATTGAAAAGCTGACCACCAAAATTGCTAAACAGGGATTTGTTAATAGCAAACTCCACTGACCTCAAACTTAAAACACATATGAGTAACAATTTTTAATTAAATTGTTTTAACAAAGACCTTGACACTTCGTGGCGTATACGTAATATTCCGCTGTTCAATGCCATGTCAACAAGGGCGACCTTGAAACATGTGCAAAATGAGCTGAGATCCATTATAATTTTGACGCCTCGATTTGTAACATTTCCCCAATTACCCGAAATAACCGAAATGAATGCAAAATGTGGTTCAAGTGCAAATATCACCAAGCTGAATAGGAGAGTGGGGTAAGTGGGGCAACTGCCACTTCAGACAGCAGCAAAGTGAAAATGCGAAACAAAAAAGAATATTGAAACTCTGCACAAAAATAGATCGCTAGCAGTACATTGTCCAGCATCTGGTTCGTATAAAAAAATCAAAATGAAAATGGAAATTAAAATCAAAATCAAATTTACTCTGGCTGCTTGACAGACACTTTAATGCCCAACCCTCCCCCTTGAGCTTCCTGGCCAGGCGATACCAAGGTCATCATCGCCATCGATTTAAGAGCATACGCACAGCACAATGATCGAAGGGATCGACTTTGCCGGTGCTGACATGATACAACAAAGCATTCAGATTGAAGGGTACACGTTCCTCGCTTTTCAGGCAACGCCAGCAACGCCGCACTACACCTCGCAGCTCCCTCTCACTGCCAAGTGGACACTTTCTTCGATATCGCCGGATAAATATATCCTTGAAGTTCTCAAAGGGCGTCGGATATAATATGTGTCCGGTGAGCGCCTGCCAATAAAAGCAAAACTTCTGCATTGGCTTGAGCGATTCCCATTTCCTCTCCATGGTGGACACTTCGTTACCTTCTTCAGCCTGACACTGTAGGAAGCGTTCATGGAGGATCTTACTGCAATGTTCCAATTGTTTGAGACGCTCTTCGTTGAGATTCTCGCCAGGAAAAAATGATTTCAAGAAATTGCAAGCAATTCTGCTGTTCTTCTCTTTATCTTTATTCAGCTTTTCGTTGCTCGAATTGCTTTCAATTTTAACCGGCTTGAACTTCACCTCACTTGCGTGACATTTAGCTTCATTCTCCGCGCATTCATCTTCATCTACCTCACACTCATCTGCCTCCATAGTTTCATTCTTTTTGCAGTTTGGCAAAATGAGACTTAAGACACTTTCGGTAAGTTCAGAGATCCTTATGAGTCGCGGCTCCCCAATTTCCTCCGCATCGTAGGTGACCAAGCGTTTCGGATAGTTGTGCCTTATAACATAGCTAAGACCATCCACAACATCATGACTCGATGCAGAGCTATTTTTATTCTCGTTTTCGCATTGGAACAAACCCAACAAAACATCGCAGAGATCGACACTTAAGAATTTGCATATTTGATCCATCTGATTCAAACACTTTAACTTAATTTTGTAGTTTTTACGGAAAGTGTAAACATTTATCTATAAAAATATGAATATGAATATGGATATATTCAATTGTTTATTATCAAAAGCACAAATAAGAATTCCCTTCCCAAAAAGTGGACGCCTACTCAGCTCCATTCCGCGTTATAATTTAGTGTGTATGAAAATATATTGCCCTACATTATAAATGCGAAAAATAGTCGTTGCCGTTACCAATAAAAATATAACTTAAGGGGAGGGAAATAGGGGTATCAGAATGACAGCTATATTAAAAATGCTGCTGTTTGTGCAAAAAAGCCAAAAGGGAACGTTTGTTTGGATTTGCACATATTTCGGTTATTTTTTCATATTTCCCGAATGTATTTATGTTTTCCTTCTGCTTATTATCTGGCCAAGGTTCCCAGTCTGCTACGCCACGGCATGTTCATATTCATATTCATATTCCTATTCATATTCATTCTTCCGATTAAGCAGTTTTCATGGTCATCATTAAATATTTTCATATAGTCAACCGAACGAAGCAATCTCATCTGATGGAGGCAAATAAAATAAGTGGCCTAAATAAAAATTGTTTGCCATATTTTTTGCTATTTACGAGTCGATGCCAACAAAGCCATTCGCCCCAAAGTCTGCCAATAAGAATCGCGGCAATTATTAAAATTAATATCATTTATTACATCATGAAAATATCTAAACGTAGCACACAGCTTCGCAATGTGCCCCAAATTGCTCATGTTTTTGCCACAAACTGTCGCAGCAATTAACAAGTGATGACCAATTCCCAAATGCCTTTCCATTGAGAGTGTTCTTTTTCCTTCATCCTGATTACATGTCGTTCTGTGGCTTTCACTGCGTATACGCAATTTCAAGTTAATAACGTTGCATTATAATCCACGTTCGATTTTGTCTCTGTCAATTGCCAATTTGGTAGTCATTGTGCTTTGCCAAGAAAATATATTTAGACCAAGGACTACCTATAAAATCTGATTTTAATCGTTTTCACTGCTTGTCTGACAACTAAATTAAGCATATTTTGGTAAAGTTTATGTGCACATTACATTACATTCGCTGTTGGTCAATTAAATAATATATTTAGAATACATTTGTTTAAATGCTTGCAAAAATAATAAGCAGTTAGCGATTGTGGTTGACTAGATATTTTCAGTTTTGCATAGACAACAATATCCAATTCTTTATTGATTTATTAATCATATTTTTTCATCTAAAGTAGAGTTTCACTTACTACTCATATTTTTTCCTAAAGTCCTACCGGCTTTTTATTCCAAAGTGGCACTGAGTTTCTCTGTTGCAGCTTAAAATATTCGTTAGTATTTATGAAACTTAATAAATATACTGCAATTGAAAAAGTTTTTTAATTTAGCGCAAATAAAAAATAAAATTATTTCAACGGTATTTTTGTAATAGTAAAAAATTATTATTGATTAAATTAAACATTCTTATATTGCTAGAAAAAGCTCTAGGAAAATATATATTTATTTTTAGTTAATTATATTTTGATTAAAAATTTAATCTTTATTTTTCAAATTTCTAAAGCGTGATTAAAATCATACTAGTCCTTAGATTTTATTGTCTGGGCTTTAATCAAAGAATTTATTGTTGTTAAGTATATAAGTATTACTTTATTACATCCCGTTTTAATTGGTAATAGTTATAAAAATAGCTAGAATTACTCTTTCAGTCTCGCTCTACCCAGCTCATCATATCGCAGCCAATTCATTCATCATTTTTATTAACGTACTTGCCCCATGCAACACACACGCGTTGTTAATTCCGTTAGTTATTTTAATCTGTCTGCTTGGCCCACATCCCACGAACACATGTATGATGAAGTAGATAATATCTAGCAAAAATCAACGCCTTTCCCCTGATGATGCCTTTGGTAAAAATCGCTTTCCCCAACGTGTCTCCTTGCCACGCCTTGTGGCGCTTAGGTGAGCGGCAAATGCCGTGTAGCGGCTAATGGCAATGCGTCAGCCACAGCTCCCAGAACAATAAAATTCCCATTTAGACGCGAATGGAAACAGCTACCAGAAGCTCCCCAGACTCTTCTCCTTTCTCTCTGCCCCTCTTCCTCTGCCCATTCGCCTGTATTTCTCTCTCACTCTCGCAGTAAAGTGTAGCAGCAGCAGTTTTCTGTGTGTGTTTTGTGTTTACGTGAAAACAATTTTTATGGCATGTCAAAAACCTATTTTAATGCTTTTAATGAAAGCGAATTTTATTGCATTACTTTTCGATTTTACTGCCAAGCCGCTAGGGGGCGCCTTAAGGTAAGGGGAGGGGGTGTGGCAACGTGTGCGTTAAAATGCACTCAACTCAAAATGTTGACAAGATTGTAAAAACTTTGCACGGGAATGGAATTGGCAGGCAAACTCTTGAGAAGCCAAAAACAGGTGACAAAGCAAAAACAATGCATTGGTTTTGTCCAAAAGAAAAGCCACTTAAAGTGCCAAATGTGGTTTGGCCAAAACGTGTCGCCGTCCTCGACTTTACCACTGACAAAAACAACATTTCCGCTGGCATTTTGCATAAATTCAGTTGGCATTTGTCGAACGAGATGCGGCTCCCAAATGTATGCTAGATTTTTGGAAATTTTTAGGGCTCCTTTTTGGGGCTTTCGGCTACCTTTGCCAAATTCATTTGACCAGAAACTTAAGTTATATTTTGGAGTCGCGCCAACGGGAAAAGCGACAACGGCGACAGCAACGAGAAGACAAGAGACATGTTTAGTGCCACGGCAGCGACAAAAGCTTTCAGCCATAAAGAGCCAACAGTTCGAGGACAACATTGTCCTCATCCACATCCTCAATTCCATGCTCATCCTCGTCGTTGTACACGTCGCTTGTCGGAGCACTCAATGTCAGCCAAATGCACATGCAGTTCAACTGGCTTAAGGGGATCCACGGGAGGGCAACAGCAAGGGGAGTTACTCAGGGGGTAACTCGAAACAATGCCGCCACAGGCACATAAGTAAGTTCCAAGTCCGAGTCTCAAACGGTTTGTGCAGCTGACAGCGTCTGACATTACTTTGGACTTGGACTTGGAGTTGGAGTTGGAATTGGAATTGGACGCACTTTTGCGATCCATGTCCATGCATTAAATATTGCATATGCACTAAATGGATTTTGGGATAGAGTATTGACAGGGTCAGTCATGCATTGTTGGCCGGCCAAAACTGTCGACATGTCACACGACAAATACAAAAGGCTTTTCTCGGGCCAAGTTATCTGCTACTTACATATATAGATACACGTTCTTTTACTTTAAGACAACCTCTTTAATCGTTCGTCTTAGGTAAGTTTTGAGTCACATTTAAATTGAGCAAAATAACTTTCGGGGTAAGTTCCCAATTTGGGGTGACTGTCAACTAATACACCAAATCCAAACCGGGCATATTTATTCTATAGGTCTATGACTAACACACACACAAACACACAAACACACACACACACACACACACTCACACACACACAGTTTCTGGCTGTGACGAATACTTCGACTGACAATAAAGTGTCATTAGGATATATTGGATGCCATTCGCATCGTAAAAAGCAATGGCAAACGCAGCCCGCAAGTGCCAAAGTTACAACAAATTCGTTTCATAAGCACATTAAATGACAACAACAAAATGCAAATTAGCTAACGATGCGCCCTGTGCTCAACAACAACAAAACAACAACCAACAAAAAAAAAAGGTGGAGCTGTTTCTAAACAACAAGAAAAACCAAATATTCGCAAGTACATAATTTTCAATGGCAATGCATAAAAAGTGCGCAACTTTTGTGAGACTACAAGTATGCAGACTAAGAATATACCCTATAAAAATATAAAAATACAAATGCAACAAATATTTAAATATTGTTCAATCTTTAGCTAAATGAATCTGATCTACAATACAAGTAAATAATGTGATCAATGCAGTAAAAACATGTTTAATTGACATTAAATATATTTTGAGGAAAATTTTTAAAAACTTGAAATGCAGATTACTTAAGGAACCATTAGCATTGAAACTGAGAGTAAATCTGGAAGTAAACTTTTTTTTTAAATTAATTTGGAGGCCAAATTGATCATAGGATCAAGATGACATTCCGTTTGAAAATCGGTTTAGTTCTGTCAAAGCTATGACAGTTTAAAGCTAATCAAACTTTTGACCTTTCAACTTTACAAGTCAAAATTGATGTTCTATTTTAATATAAACCAAATAGAAGCATTCAGAAAATAGAAAATTATTTTTGGAAAAATGTAATAAAATTTAAAAGAGATATCTTAACAATCAGTTACTTTACAACTTTGCGTGGAGGGTATGAAAGGACGAATATTTTGTGGCAGGGGTTGGGTTCGAAATTGTGCGGGGTCGGGATGTCAGATCTGTGGAGCGCTTGACGCAAAGGCCTGACATTGTTCTCGTTGGCATATAATTACAGTTATTTGTGTAGCTAATTAATTGCTAATCAATCATAGACCAAGACGCCGAAAAGGACTCTGTCGACTCGTCCCCAATTTGCTTTGTTGTTGGATGTCTCAATGTCTCAATGTCTGACGCTGATGCTGATGCCAGTGGCACTTGTAAGGCGTCGAGTGTCCTTTTGTCCATAAACAAAAACCCAGCGAAAACAAAAGCTTAGCAAGATTGATCACAGCGTTGGACGCCAAAGGCATTGAGGCAGCACCTGTTCGCTTACTCACGGTTATTAGCCAGGACACGCTGCCAGGGCGTTGGCATGCAAATGGACATTTTGTGGAGTCCTTAGCAGCATTTTTTGCACCTTGCAAGGATTGTCGAGTGTTTGTAAGCCGGTTGTCCTGTTGTCCTGTTGCCCGCCTTCCATCTCATGTCGGCTGACGCCTCCCGCCTGTCAGTCAACGCCATTGAAAGGCTGACGTCAGCCTAAGAGTCGTTTATCCTTTTGGCGCACATTTTATTTTACATAATTTCAACATTTAAGACGTGCCTGGGCATAGCCAAGAGGCTTTAGTTTTAGTTTATGCAGCCAGGCCGTAGTTTTTTTTTCCTCAGCTCTCCTTTTTTTTTTATTATTAAAAGGCATCGCATCCTTTACGCCCCAGTGAATTTTATGGCAGCCAGACCCCAACTTCTGCACATCTCAAAGATACTACTCTCGTACTATTCTGATGACTGAAGCTCGAGCTCAAGAAATCGCATTTTTGTACTCCATTTTGTTAAAACTTGCACGTTTGCTGTTTGCCGTTTTGCCAGTGAAATTTACAGTTAACCCAAATTGTCGGCAATTTGGTCAACATGCTTTTGGCCATGTTGCTGTGTCGCTTTTATGTCATTCTCAATTCAATTGTTTGAAGAACAGTCTAAGTGATACTAAGAGTGTGCTCATAATGCTTTGATGGCTCAATATAAATTCAAAAATTCATCTACATATGTATTTTGGAGGGGGTAGTGGGGGTATGATACGAGGGGAGAGGAGGGCCAAAGCTGGCTAAACTGTTTTCCCATCAGCCAACAATTTTTTTGGCAATGTGCAAATCCAACTTGCTAAATCGGCGAATCGGTAAATCTGACACCGTGAACTATGAAGCCAACCTTTCATCCCCATCCCCTACCTCCCTCCACCCTTGCGGCGGTCGTGAGGTCGCGTGACCATGTCACAACTTTCCTCCAAGGGGAATGGGATGGCATTGTATTGAATGATTGGTAATTCGATACAGTTGTTCGATTGCTGTCCCACTGCCATATTCCCGCTTTGTTTTGGTTCATTTGCAGCGCATCGCAAATTGACAACGCTATCCCATTCCCATTCCCTTTCTCATTCTTTTTTCCATTCCCATTCCCATTCCCCTTCAACGAACCCGTCATCATACTCGATTCGCACTAATTTTCCTGCTTGTCGCGCCGTGCGAAACGTATAAATAATTTTATTTTATTTTATTTTCGTAGCCTTCACATCGAAACTATTTATTGCTAATGGATTTATGGGCCGCCGTTCATCCACGTTCGACTGTATATCAATATCTTTATACTTATCTGCTTTGTAATCGGCACGTGTGTTGTCCCAGTTTCCGTATCTCCTCTGGGATAGCCTGCAATTATGCATTTCGCTATATGGGAAATATATATATGTATATCTACTGTATGTGTATCTCTGTAACTCTGTAAGTGCTGTTGGTGGTCATCTTTTGACTTGGAAAGCGTCGGCTTCTTATTATTATTCTTTAATTTCGGCAAATTGTTTTCGTTTTATGAAATTTCTTTTCACTTGATATTTTTTATTATTTCTAGGATTGGCCAAAAAGGTTTCCATTTCTGCTTTGCTTGCCAGCTCGTTTCGTCTTTTAATAAATGTCCAAGGCAGCAGATGGAGGGGGGAAGGGAAGGGGAAGCATCTCAAGCTTCGTATTTCGTCTGGACTTGCTCAAGAAATATGCACAAATTAATTTTGTTTTATTCCAACAGTAGCAAATTTAAATCAGCCAAAAGACGAGAAAGAAATACGTCATGTCCACTCTGCCACACAGAGCCACTGGCTGGATCTGGATCTGAGACTGAGTTTGGGTTGGTTGCAAAAACAAGAAAAGGGTTTCAATTGCGTCGCGTCTACGGCCAAGACAGGCGTAGGAACTGGAGCTGGGCACAACTGCCAACTGTTGTCCTCCAACTCGCAATGAAATTGCCCTTAACTCTTACAAAGAAACAGCTCAGTCCACACTTTACAAAAAGGGGAACAGGGACTGCAACTGGAACTGTTATGAATGCAAATTAAAAGTATACAAATCTAATAAGTTCCATTTAAGTTGCTTTAATTTTGATGCTGGCCATTTCAGTTGCTTCTTCGTTTTGGCTTTTCCGTTTGCCATTTTGCATTTCAAAATTGTTGCTAATTGTTGAGCTTTTAGCCAGCGCATTTTTAATGCAAAGTGCACAATTGAAAATTCTCCTAATCCTCCTACTTTTTGCAATGCCACTCAGAAATATTTATATTTATTAAAATTTTGTGAATAAGAATTGCATTTTAATATCTTTTTTAATTTTTGCTGAGCACTTCTCTTTTAGTACAATTTACAAATTACAAGAATTAGCAAAATATAACAGGAAAAAATGTTTAAATTGTGCAAAGCATGTTAATCTCAATGATTATGAAATTGTAAAATTAAATAAAAAAAAAACTAATGTATGAAAATACTGCTAATAAAATCAATTTTAAAACTAAACGTTCGATTGTCCAATTGTCTATTTATAGTGCTGGAATCGAAACTGTTCCTGGCTAATGAGATGCGTGCCAAAGTATCCTTTGATTGACTAATAAAATGCTACGTGAGCTGATTCAAAAGACCGTCAATTTAACACGCCGCTAGGTAATTTCTTTTGGTTTTGGGGGTTTTTTTTTTTTTTTTTGTTGGACTGTTGTTGTTTTTGCAACAAAGGTAATTTCCAGGACAGACGTCTCAGTTGTCCCTGTCGACCAGTTCGTGGCGTATGTGACGCACATACTTAAGCAACACTCAACGCCCCCGGGGGCAAGAAGCAGCAGCAGCAGAGGAGGAGGAAGAGCAAGAGGAAGAGGCAGATGTCACCAAGAAACAACTGAAAGTAGAATTTGTGGGCTGAATGCCGTTGATGGCTGTTGATGATGCTGACAATGAAAGGAAGACCAAAAGGAAAGCGAATGTGAAATGCGAAGTAAACTTTATAAAACGTTGAGAAATTGAGGCGTGTGTTGTTTTTGCCCCCGATGCTTCAGTTCCACTTGGAACTTCCGACCATATGTTGTCGCCGCAGGCTCGCCTAGGTGTAACTACATGCCATAAAGTAGTTGGGTAATAGACTGGCAGTACCCCCAAAAAGGGACACAACAGCTTGGACGTAGTCCTAGCATATTTATATGTGTATACGATATACGTAAGGACAGCACCTTTAAGGCGCTCGTAACACCTCAGGGGCGTTTTTGCTGAAATGTGCACAAATTTTCATGTGGACCCAAAAAACCAAATCTACGTCAATGTCGTCACATTGTTCTGGCTTCTGTGTGTGTGTGTGTGTGTGTGGGTGTCCTTTATAGTTTCGTTCATTTCATAAATATACGTTTGTCCTTTTTACGGGTTGGGCAGCCTGCGGCTTTCATATAACTTGAGATGGCCGGGCACACCTTTTAGCTGCCAGCCCTGCCATGTTCTGGCCATAAGCAGATTCATAATTTGATCCTGGGGTAAATACATTTTATTATGATTTTTATGTATATGCGAGCCTGCAGTTTATACGTTAGGCTAACCTTCTTCCTCCCACCCTCCAACTTCCACTGCCTCTTCAACCTTGGCACAGGTTGTCTTTGTCCTTGTCCGGGTTCGATTCCGTGTCCTCCTCGTTCTCAGCTGCTGCTGCCTTAAGTGCAGACTTATGAATTGGTCAGGCGGCGACATATGCGTGAGTGTATGAGTGTGAGTGTGAGTGTGTGTATTCTTGGGATGGGTCATTCACTTTGTTTGTCTTTAATATTTTGCACATAAACATATCTTTATTTATTTAGGTCGGCATTCTACCTCGAGAAAACTGTTTGTTAAGCAAAAATTTATTAAAATATTGGCAACAGCCAATTGGCCAGTTTCAGTGGCTGCTGGAGAAGGGAAGAGATTCAGTATTCTATATAAAATATATGAACTCTCAGGGTGTTGCCAGGCAAGTCGCTTAACACTTTCACTTTCAACGCTAAATTAATTTAAATTTATAGTAAGACCGCAGAAAACAGAAGAGTACAGAACAGAACAAATTAAGTAGGCGTTAAAATAGTTCATATTTCATTTTGGTTCTTCTCTGCGCGTTTTTATGTGGAAAAGTCCAATGGCGCAGACGAACAATTGGCAAGTGTTGACAGGCGACCGTCTGGGCCAGTCCCAAAGCAGCAGAAGGAGAATGAGAGTGAGAGTGAGAATGAGCAGGAGCATGTGGCATGCCTCGCCTGTCGCATTGTGCAACAGGGAGGGCAGCTTTAGATTCACACATTGTGCACCTAGCGCTTGGACACGCCTCGACAGTCGTGGCAAGTGCAACATACACTCAGAAAAAAAACCATACCAAAATACATTTAAAATTAAATATAAAATAAATTTATTTTTATGATTTAAATAAATAAATACATTTTTATATTTATAATTTCTTATTATTATTATTTGATTTTATTCATCTTAAAATTCAAAATTTTTACAGTTGATCTAAATATTTTTTAGAAATGTTGAATTCAAATATATTCATATTATATTAAGTATTATCTATATTGTTTGACAAAACTATACACGATAATTTTCTTATTCAGTCAGTGGTCACGGACTATTATTATTATTAGTTTTTGATTTTATTCATCTTTAAATTCAAAATTTGTACAGTTTATTTAAATATTCAATAAAAATATTGAATTCAAATATATTCATACTTAGTTAAGAATTCTCTATTTTGTCTGACTAAACTATATAAAATAATTTTCATATTCAGTCAGTCGTCACTTACTATTACACTAAATAAAATTAACAACCAGGTTGATGATTTGGGTCGCTAGACAATTTAAGTTTACACTATTTTGGTAGAGGTCCTTGAATTTAATATTAAAATATTATGTATTAACTATGAAATATTTTCAAATGAAAAAGGTTAGTATTTGTAGAGTAAAAATGTATATTCAATTTATTTACATTTATGTTTAAGTTATAACATTATATAAAGTGGACACACTTTAAATTGCCTTATCCTATCTTTGACCCTAAAAATCAAAGTGTAAATATGAAAATTTGGTTGAATTTTTCTCTGGGTGTTTGTACAGCCAACAACTTTGTAGTTGTCCGATGGTTTTGATTAATTTCAAGCAGACAGCGACAATAGGCGAAATGACTCAAAAAACTGTTTAAAAATTCCGATTAATTAAATCCAGAAAAAAAGCAGCTGCCGACATGCGGGCTAATTGGCAACTGAGAGAGAGAGAGAGGGAGCGAAAGAGTGGGAGAGAGCACACCTACTCAAGTGACTATGGCTAGCAGACTCTTGGCCAACTGAGCTGCCAATGCCATCGACATCGATATGAGCTGCACATCACGTAGTCAAATACTTTTGCACTTTCGCTTTTATTTCACTCCAGGGAGCTTGTTAAGCAAACGTGAGACGTGCAGAGGCCTTGGAGACGATGCTTTATTCCCCACTTCCGCACCAGACTCAAGAATGATGATGATGATGATGATGAAAGTGATGAGGGAACATGATGTGTGTGTGTGCATTTTAAATTTCAAAGCACTGTTGCGATTCGTGTGCCTGTATCGTGTTGCGTAAGTCAATAAAATTTTCATATTTATTGACCATTAGACGCTGATCTCGACGAGATTTTCATTTTGGCACCTCGGACACAGCTGCGTCTCTCACGCTGATTGCCAGCCCTTTTCGCCATTCCTTGGCGTTTTTATTTTGTTTTTTGTTGGTTTTTGCCACTCGATTTTCCTCGCCTCGTCTGCTCGACAATTTGAACAATTCGCGTTGACATGTTGTCTGCATAATTGCAGTACACGAGACTGACGCCAGCTTGTCGGGCTGATAGACATCTTGCCCATCCGTGCCCATGTTCCCGTCTCCGCATCTTCTCCCCATTCTTCCCGTCTTCGCGCTCATTTCTAGGTGCGAAACTCCTCGAATCGCAACCTTTGTGAAACGAAATACCTAGGTGGCGTCAACCTACTTTGGGCTGAAAATAGCTGCCAACTCGGCCCACAAATTGTTGTCGCCATGCACCTTTTGTGGCAAACAGGGTGTGTGCTATTTGCACGCCCAGGCAACGTTGCAAGTTGATGGCATGCGGACACACCCTGTGGCAGCCGAAAGGTGCAACCACTTAATGTGCCACCGAGAATCTCTCGGATTTAGAGGTATATGCATTTGTGGCCAACAAATTTTCGTCGGCATTTTTGGGGCCAGGCCATGAGAAGCGTCTGACTGGCGTCTTGCCGCCAACGTCAGCAGCAGCAGCATTGGGGAAAAAAACGAAACGAAACGAAATAAATGAAAAATCATTTCATTTCAATCCATTTCACTTAAAAATACGCCACACCGTTCGAACGCTCTCGAGGCGGCAATAAATTAAATTTTCTAATTTCGAATTGAACGCACATTTCCTGAGAAAACGTGAAAATGCAGCCGCACATTTAATCGAAGGCGATATGCCCCAACTCCCCCGCTCCCCCACTCCCTCACTCCACCCCATGCACCCCTTCTTGGCCTACACAAATCAAGCGCGCCGTGTGCCACACTTTTCCGCCAAAAAGTATCCAAAATCTTAAATCTCAAATGCTCAAATCCCATATCCAAAACACGCTACAACGCCAAAAAGGCAAAAAGCATTTTTCAGTTTATTTTCAAATTCAAATTCAATTTCAATTATTTTTAATGGCCAACGCACGCACGTCTAGTCGTGTCTGTAGAGCCTACTCTAACGCTAGTGCTATCTCTTTCTCTGCCTGCAACAGCACTCAAAAGGCTTGCAACCGTTTGGCTAATTAGTCAAAACTTTTGCAACAAAACGGCAACCGACTGCGGCAAGCATATAAAATTTCAAGCTCAACGCCAAATGATGTGCGCCATTCTCCTGAGTAGAAACATGCCCCAAGCACAATGAGTCTACTTGCAACTACACACACACACACACACACACACACGCATACACACATATGTATATGTAGTGCATAGCTGCCTTGTTGTTTGTTTACAGTTGTTGCTGCTGCTTCATCAAAGAGTCAAAAATTTATTATTGGCATTCGCTTTGACATTTTTTCAAAGCAACATAAACGAGCTGAATGAAAATGGCTAAGGAAAACACCTTTGTGCTGCTTCCCACCTATAAAACCGTGCAGTGTGTGTACGGCAATTTAACGAGCACTACATCCCTGCACCGCCTGCACCTTCCCCACCGCCTTGCAGCTTAAGATGCGAACGCAATTTTTATGCATCGGCGACTTCCACGAATTCCACGCCGGAAATTATGACCGCCGTCGACCTCCACAGCGTCGCGGGATTGTGCGACAACAATGTTGCCAAACATTAAAATATGAAAATTCACTTAAAAACGTAAACAAACTGCAGTTGTTGTTGTTGCCGTTGTTATTGCTGTTGTTGCCACTCGACGGCTGTTCCCATTCAATGCATATGAATATTTCGAAACAAGCGGCATGAATATCGAAAAGCAAATGCCAATGAGGTGTTGAATGTAGACTTTTGAGGGGCAACGGAGGTGGCAAACACTTTACGATCGATCGTTAAATGAATTGCCAAATGAATCTAAATGAAGCATGGTCAAAACAAAACATGAATGCAGCTATGCAGTCTATACAATTATGCTTCTACATCAGCAGCAACATCATCTACACTTTGGTTTCAGCTAATCACTTGTTCTGACCAATCGGTGAGAGAGGCGTCACTCAATTCTGATTCGTTGGAAAAGACTAAAATATGTGCATTTTACCTGTATATAAGAATTTTTGAAATAAATGAAGATGGAAATACAAAATCATACCAGTTTCCATCCTCATTATATAATTGAAAGTTAATTTAAAAGTCTCACCAAAATTTTTTATAATAGCAAAATTTTGCAGTTCATTTGACATTGACATGAAAAAACTTAATACAATTATTTAATCAGCCCTTTAAAAGTTTATTTAAAATCTATATTCAACTTTCGTAGAAGGCAATACCTTTTTTTTTTATCAGTTATGGCTGTATCGATCTTTCTAAAATGAAATCGAAAAAAATAACGAAACAAACAAAGAAATTAAAATATAAAGCAATTAATCATGCCATGACAATCATCAAAATTTGTTTATTTGTGATAAAAATTGTACGAATTTTGAAAAAATATATCTTACATAATATCTTAAAGCTTGGTACACAATTATTTCGAATCGGTCGTTTTTATTTTATTTTTAATGGAATACTTTTAAACACTCACCACTTGCATTTATTTAAGATGAATAATCTCGCTAAAAAGCAGGCACTGGGGAATTCTGTATGGTAATTTTATATTGAGTTTTATCCCTTTTATATACGGCACTCGTAGTATTCCGAGAAAGATATGGCATATAAGCAAAATGTTTCTGAATATTTTTATATTCTAAGAATATGTTCTCAGAAAAGATAAGACTCTGTCAAAGCAATCCAACTGCCAACTGCCATGCGCAGTCAAGGAAGTTAATCTCAGTCACTAAATAGTTGAATATTAATGAATATAAATTTAACGGGGCACTTTAACGCTTTTATCACTCACAGCTGAGAGAAGAGGAGAGAGGAGAAGCACACGTTGCAAGTCTTAAGTCCTGTCTATCGTATCGTATTTTGGTACTAAAAGCGAAAAAATCACTGCAGCAATTAAAGTGAATTTATGAATCTTCGAATGACAGATAGACGCATTGCTGTGTGGCATAAGGGCTAAAACTCGACTCCGACTCCGACTTCGACTCCCCCCACTCCCAAGTCAATATTGTATTAAAATTTTGCCATCATAAAGATTATTATTTTATGACAACATCCAGCAATAAGTCGTAGTCATATGGACACGCGTCACAGGCAAATTCTAATAAATTTTTAATGCACTCCGTTCCTGTGCCCCCAACTCCTCCTTCACCATTTACAGCGCACTTTTATTATTGATATTTACAGCATTTCACATACTCGTATCGATGATGCATAATTCAATAGACGGCTTTTGTGGCATGTGGCATGACGTCAAGGACCCTAAAGTGTTCGGTCGCTTGCCTCGTTTTGTTTTGCAGGGCTCCGTAATTAATGAAGCCATAAAAACAACAGTCGATTAATTAAAAATGCACAGAACATGAGCTAGAGCTGAGCATCGAGACGATCCAATTGGATATCTTGTGTCCACCGTGTCGAGTCCAAAAGTTGAATGTGCCAACTGTAAAATGCTCTTTTACGAGCGATCTGCACTTGATGGCCATTACCCATTACCCGTTACACATCCCCGTTTAGTACACTTACCCCTCCTACACCTACACTATAAAGAGTCTGTTCCAGTTTTGAAATCGAATTGTTACCCTATCTCCAACTCGATTTGCCTTTCTTCAAGTGTTTGTCAAGTAAAATGGCGTCGGCCATTGTAAAAATTTTTATTATCAACTCGTAAATGTCAAATGTAATTTAAGCACACATGTGTTATAAGTGTATGCGTGTGTATATGTGTGTGTGTAACAAGGCATTCAACTATCATGGCGTTTAAGTTAACAGTTAGCTAAGCGCTTGATTGAGCTGTGAGCCAAGGCAACTTCTTGTCAGCCACATTGCCTCAACTTGTCTCTCTCTTTCTCTCTCTCTTTGTCTGTCTTTCTGGTAGTATGTGAATGTGCAACAATCTTGAGTTTGTCAGCAAAAGCAACATGTACCAAATGTTGCCACAGACAGGCCGTAGAAATTACAAATTAAGTGAGACTAAGCAAACAAACACACAGCCATGTGCCCAGCCTGGCCAGGGCAATGCAAACAATTTACAAGAACTAATCAAAATATTTAGAAACAACAACGCAACGCGACGTTGATGCCACGACGCGTCGCGAAAGGTGGCAGCCACTGACGAAGACTTTTTCATTTGCATTCGTGAAACTTGGCAGCTGTCTGTGTTAAATTCAAGAAGACATATGCATACAGGTTAGACCAATAAGCCAACAACTTGCAGGGAAGACAAATCAAGGCTGCAACGATTTGGTTAAGGTTATAATTAATACTCTACTTGGGGATCATTGAAATTATATATTTTTGAAATATACTTAAATTATACAAAAATATATTCTGTTTTTCGTTGTAGCTCATAAAGACTGAAACATGCTTAAAATATTGTTTTTATTTTAATAGTTATATTTTTATTTTGTCGTTATTTAAAATAAAAATTAAATGCAAATGCCGACTAAACAAAAAATTGTATACAATTATATTACGGAAAAATAATAACAATAGTTAAATAATTCTTCTGTCTCACATTCCCAACTTTCTCTTATATTTTGTAGGTTTTGCTGCCGTAAAATAGATTATCCTGAACTCCAAACTGTAGCTCAGCTTTCTCACGCTCTCAGCGCATATTTAAGTATTAATTAAATTAAAGAACTAACAACAGAAACATGTAAACAGTCTGCCCCAGGGGAGGAGTCGACAATGACACCTTCCTCCACGTTTGCAACACGTGTCGCCCACTGTGCTCAGACCAAATTAAGCAGCTCTCGCCGTCAGCAGCCGCGTGTTGATGATGATGAGTAAAAGCAAACCGTAAATTGTCCCATTTTGCCCCTTCCCAGGAAAAGTGGAAAAACAGCGCATAGATTTCAAGCAAACGTGTGTCGGACGTGTGACCAAGAGAAACTGCCGCCCAGCTGGAAAACTCTCCAGAGACAACTTGACAACTTCGGCGCAGCATCAACACCTGCCCAAACCATCGATAGATTGTTGCTGTTCTTGTGAATCAAAAGCCAAACCCCAAAAATGTGTGCAATTCGAATTTGAATATTTTCCCGAATAAATAACAAATATTTCACCCCTTTTCAAGTGGTTTTTCCTCTTGGCTGTGAAATGTTAATGAGGCATCTGAAAAATAACCACTTTTTGGGCCAACTGTCCAACTGTCGCTATGACGGATGCATTGACACAGCAAATTAATATTAATTTTTGTCACACGCGCCAGTGACACTTTCATTCTAAGCAAAGGACTCTTTCCAGTTCCATTCACCATTCACCATTTCCCGTTTTCAGGCTCAAAAGACAGAAAAATAACACGAAATTATTTTCAAAACATTTATTTTAGTCTGCTGTTGGTGTTGCTGCTTCAGATGATGATGATTATAATTGAGATGATGATGTTGCCTATCTGCAACTGGGCCTAACTGCCATTGGCTTCGACTTCGACTTGGGCACGTATCCTGTGACAGGATATCAAGTGAAATGATGCGCGCGTCCGACCGGTCGACCGACCGACAGACCGTCGAGCTGCCTGAGTAATTAGTTTGGATTTTGTGGCATTATAAAATCTCTCTCTCTGCCGCACAAATATTTATTCAAGTGTTAAAGTGTCTGCGACGCACAAAAAAAGCATTTGCTTTCAACAAAAATTTTGTCGTTGCTCCTTTTTTTTTTATTTTTTTTTTATTTAAACAAAATTTTTGCTTGCGCTCGACAAACGCCGTCAATCTTTGTCGGCGTTGAAAAATTAGACACCTTATGCATTGAGCGCAAATACGAAATATGAGCGCGAGAACTTTGCACTGATAAACTTTTCCCAAAACATTTTCATACACAATCAATCCTTGTAATTGGCCGTTACGCGCTTTTCCAACGCCACCGAGCGTTTTTCTAGTTTTTCCCATGAAATACGTAGCGCTAAATGAAACTGAGAAGAGCACACAAGAAAAATAGAAAAGAAAATGCCGCCATTTTTTGCAGCCGAGCGCAGAAATCAAAAGGCAAAAGCAAAAGCAAAACTCACGAGCAGCAAAAGGAAATGCAAAAGAAAAGTTTAATTTTACTAATCACAGCAGAGTAATTACGTGGAAAATGAATTTTTTTCTTCGTCTTTCGTTTTGGTTTCTTTCCATTTTTTTTTACCCCCAACTCGGGCAGACAAGCTGCGGGTCTTTGCCAAGGCGGAAAGGTGCCCCAGCCACGCCTGTCTCCCCCTTTTACTTCGCCATGTTGGCAAACAAATAACTCGCAATTTGTACTTTTTAATTTTTGTGTATTTTAGAAAAATGTTTCAATTTTACTTTGGATATTAATCAAGCGTCCAAAGGCAACGCATATCTTGGCCTGGTTCACTTGAGGTCAGTGTTAGCCTTAACACTCTGTCTGGGCTGTCTGAGACTTTTGTCTGGATATATTCAAGTTGAAACTGGGCTCAACTTGGCTGGTTTTTAGGCACACACTTGTTTTGCCCATCAGAGTGTCAGATGTATCTGTATCTAATGGATGCCTCGGCCCCGTTCAGTATTCTCAGCAAGTTTCCCACAATTTCAACGCTCAGAAACGAGGAGCTCGACACATAAATCGTTCAAAAACTAAACACGCAATTCAAGAGTCTAATAAAGTTACGCAAACAAATGATGCGGTGCCCCCAAACACAAAAGTGGAGCAGCAAATGATAGGGAGACGAGGAGGGAGGGAGTATCTCAGTGCCTAATGTATACAGCAGATACAAATGCAGACAGCAGACAGCAGACAGCTACAGATACAGATACAATGTCGCATATCCGATGAACGTGGAGCAGGCAACACTTTCCACCAATAAGTAGATTTTTTAATTGCAACGAGAGGCAAAGTGTTAAAGAGTTTATGTGCAACATTTACAGAGTGAGGCAGCTACGGCAAAGGGGCAAATTGAGGGGGCTGGCACAAAGAGAGCTGCCCATTCATTTCCCATGCGGCACACACACATCGCACACCCGCAATACACACAATTATAAACGCAATAAAATACTTTTCAAGCGAAACTCATAAATTTCCAAAAGCGTACGGCGACGTCAACCGACGATGGCGACAAAGAAGCTGACGACGCGACTCTGACTCTGACTCTGACTCCAACTCCGATGTCGTCTCTGAATCTCACTCTGACTTCATTTGCCGACTCTCCGATTCCCATTTTGATGCACTGCCTGCCGTGTGAATGAGTTGAGTCCCGCCCTTTCCCCTTCCCCCTTCTCCCCTTTATTGTGGAGTAGGGAAGAACGCAGCTGCTCCGCCAATCGGAATGGTAGGGGCGGCTGCTTAGGAGCCAACGGACTTCACTCGCCGTTTTTAAGAGTTAATCACACCAGATGTTAATGGTTTTTATGGTCGTGTTTACTATGGCCCCTCTATCTGTATGTTTACTGTGCATGTGTATCTTTGTATCTGTCTCTGTCTCTGTATCTGTATCTTTGCCTGTGTCGCTGCTGTATAAGGTGACATCATCATCATCATAATCATCAGCATCAGCGCTGAGCGACAGGCAGCCGTTATGCGTGGGGAAGCTGCCAACTCCTGAACCTGAACCTGGACCTAATGTGAAATACTTCTCTGCTCATTCCCATCCTTAGTCTAAGGGCCGCTTATTATGTTAAGTTAAATGAGTTTAAATTCCCTGTCTGTCTGTTTGTTTGTTTCTGGCTGTTGAATGATTTGTGACTGTGTCTGCCTTCAAGGTGCAGATACACTCACTCCAACAGCTCAGCCGTTCGAATACTTATCGGATAATAAAAGCGAGATGACTAATTTGGAGAGTCTATTGTAGAGGATGTTTACCTATTGGAAATGTTGTCACTGCTATGTATGCATAACAAACAAATATCAGGAAATTTAAATCTAAATATATTTATTTTGTTTGTAACTTTTTTTGTCATTTTTTATAATTATTTTGCCTTGTAAAGTTGCTAAGTCAAATTCTTCGCCGACTTCAAATATTCAAAACTGAAAGTGATCTTTGCTTCTATTTTAAGGGTCCCCCTTTAGAATTTTGAAAATAAAAAATTTTTAATCTCAAGTTTTCACTTTTAATTAACTCTTTACATTTTATTTTCTTGCAAAAAATCATGTTTTATTGCAGAAAAAATTTTTATTTTCTTGTTAAAAATCATGTCTTATTGCACAAAAATTTTGACTTGTAATGTTTCTAGCTCAAAGGTCTGATCAACTTCAAACATTTATAACTTTGTCAAAATTGGACTGATTTTTAAACGAAATGTCATTTTAATCTTGGATTGGACTCTAAATTCATTTTGCTTTCAAATTTTATTAAATTCCTTAAGAAAAATTTTATCCCTCTGGATCCTGGCTTCGATTTCAAAGCAAAGGGTCCCCCTTATAAAATTTTAAAAATTCAAAATTTTAAATCTCAAGTTTTATCTTTTAATCAACTCCTAACAGCGTCATTAGTATAAAACAACACTTTAAATTTAATTCTAAGACATTTCATTTTCTTATTAAAAATCATGACAAATTGGACAAAAATTTTTACTTGTAAAGTTGCTAAGTCAAAGGGCTCACCAACTTTAAACATTCATAACTTTGTCAAAACTGCATCGATTTTCAAGCGGAATATCATTTTAATCATGGTTTGGCATTTCTGCATTCATTTTCAACATTTTTTAACTTCTTTAAAATACACTTTTTCAAAATTGGTATTGATCTTGAACCGATTTGGTTCCCTAATATTCTAAAAGAAAAATCCCTACAATTCTATAACCAATTTAATTTTAAATATAAATATGTTATTATATTTTGCTGATGAAACGGAACTTTCCAACGAAGTTCTTGTTCTTATTCTCATGTCAAAATTAATACATTTTTGAATGGAACAATATTGTTTCTGTAATTGCAGTGAAAGCAGATGAAAAACCTTATACAATAATACCTCTAGCATTGCTCATTAACTTCTGTGAAAGTAGGATAAGTACGACAATCAATTACTGCCCCACAATTGCATTACAAATGCCTCAAGTTGCACAAAAACGTTGCCTAAAAATAAATGTAGAAAAAAGAAAAACGCAGGCAGCGAACGGAACTGGACGGAGCGGAAAGAGAAAGACAGGACGGGACGGAAGGGAACGGGAACGGGAACGGAAAAGATCTGCGGAGGCTGAGCACATGTCGCAGAAGGAATATAAATTGCCAAACAAATATCAACATGACAAATTGATAAATTCATGTTATTATTTCACTGATGCCTGCTTATGCGTTTGCGTATGTAAGTAGACAGCTCTCTAGTGTTGTTGTTGCTGTAGTTTTTCCGCCAAGGCACTTTCACACATTAACCAAATGAAAATTCGGTGTTGACGCATTTGTTTTACTCATTTGCTCGCCCCCTCTGCTGCCGTTGCGACAAATGAGCCACAGTCTGTGGCACAGCTGAATCGACTACAATCACAGAGCAATAGATGGAAAATGGGAATGGGAATGGATATGGAAATGGAAAATGGAAACATTGAGCACGTTGCGGCATTTGTCAACCGCATAGTTCCATATGGCCCACAGTCCGAGTCACATTCTCTGTTTCATTACCATTCCCAATCCCAATCCGCATCATAGTTGTCTTTTGCCCAGGCTACTGTTGGCATTTTAATGATGCGCGAAATGTTAATTTTTCATCTCGATCGCGGCAAGGGAGGCGTTACTCATAT
Organism: Drosophila innubila; assembly: GCF_004354385.1. Classification (NCBI taxonomy): domain Eukaryota; kingdom Metazoa; phylum Arthropoda; class Insecta; order Diptera; family Drosophilidae; genus Drosophila; species Drosophila innubila. Next base: position 21,268,440 of record NW_022995380.1, on the reverse strand, counting down.
GTGGGCGCGGCCTGGCAGCCACTTAATGAGGCAACAACGCCGCTGGGCTGCTGAGTCAATTTCACAGTCTTTTTGTTGGCTTTTAATTAACGTTGATCACCTCAATTGAAGCACGTCGCATGTGAGTCCCTCTACTGCATGTGTGTGTGTGTGTGTGTGTTGTGCTTGTCACCAATTAAGGAGCTGAAACTGGAACTAAAGCTACCCTCCAGTTGGCATTACATGTGGGCACTCAACTGCTGGTGCATTATGCTACAACTTGGCCATATACTCGCCGCACTCGTAATTCCCATTAATTGAGCTGAATGCTTAGAGTATTCGTATTTACTCAGATATTAAGTTACAGCCGCAACGAGGTAACATCTATCCCCTTGAGTCGCGTGTTTAATAATAATTTCTTAGGAATATGCTTACAAAATATGTTTAAGTCGTGGTCTAATTAAAATCAATTGACTTAATTGAAAGCACAACACAAAAAAACTTGAACGACTTCGACATGAAGGTAGCAATTTGATCATACGCATAATTTACGACCAGTCAAAAAGTAGGGGACGTAGAGGGTTAAAGGGGTGTCCCCCCACCCTGTCAAACATTCAAGCGATGGGGCCATAAATCAGCATCAGGCTGTACTACAAGTTTTGTCTCTTTAAATTGGCATAAATCTACAGATAGAAAACTATAGATATATCTCTCTATATGCATGACAATGTTAATTTTTCAAAATTTCGCGACAGCTTTTTGTGCTTGGTCGGCTTTGGCTTTGGCTTTGGCCAATTGGTAATTGGCCAGGCCCTAAACAAGTACCATATTTTATTGGCCTGCCACTCGAGCGCTGATATATGGTCTCAGAAATGATAAATCTCACAACACATAAGTTTAATTTGTCCGCCCTTTTGTTTATAACCATTGCACTCGACTCGAAGCCGAGACAGTCGCCAAGTTTGTATCTTATCTTATAGCCAAGTCGCTGCAATGGCACAAATCATCTAACCAAATTTGTAGCCAATTCTATGCAATTTTAGCCTTGTTTGTGGAGCGTGGGCTGCAATTTTTGCCCTGGCTGCATCATAAATTATGTAAATTGTCCAAAACTGCGAGGCAATTATCAAATTTTTGGCAGCACAAAACAAGCGAAAATATAGATGAATAATAAAGATAAAGTTGTTAATAAATATTTATAAATATTGTATATACGTTTTAACTATACCAGTCTATAATCTGGGATACCCCATTCCCCCTATGACTGGCAATTTTTTAAAGCGATAAGCATACCTCAAGTTCAAAATGGTTCGACGCACTTACGGATACCAACAACGAAATGTGCACATAACATTAAATGGGTTCATATACAACCCGCATCATATGTGAAAAATGTACAACAACAACATGAGCAGCTACAACAACAAATACCAGGCCAAAGGCAAACAAAACAAATTTCAATTTAGCTTAAAGATTTTGCACATAAAATTTGTAACACTCAATTAGTTTAAACGACAACGAAAATGTTGCCAGCCAGCACAACAACAATGAGAACAACAACAACGACAGCAACTAGCCTGACACTATACGTAGTGTGTATGTAAAAGGTTTTAGCAACCCTCGCAAAACTGGCTCGTGAGTCCTGAGTTCAAATCGCCTAAATGCGGCGACGTATGAATTTCATTTAATATGATTAGTGTGTGGGCCGTTGCTCTCATTCTGTTGAGGCACAAGTGCACTGAAGGAGGGGGTGGGGAAGGGGAAAGGAAGAAGGCGGGGCAGGGTTCATATATTGGGTCATAAAAATATTTACGCTGCATACTTGCGGGCGCTGCAGCATAAATCAGACCAAAGGCATCATTATGATGAGAATGAAAGTGGAAGTCAGGATGGGAGATGGGAGAGGGGAGAGGGGAAAAGCGAGTCAAAAGGTGGTGAAATTCGAGTATCAACAGCTTGAGCAAAAGATGCGCCAGGGTTGAAAGAGAGTGCAAAAATAAAATATAAGAATTCAGATGAGTATAGAAAAATCTAAACAGGCTCAGAGGAAAATCAATTTAATTTCGCTAATGTAGTGTAATACTACGGTTAGTACTTGAAGTGGCATTCAGCCTGAAACGATTAACAACAAATGCTCTATTTGAAGCTGCTTAGGCAGATAGATGCTTTTGCCTGCCCTTCAACCCTCCAACCCTGCAACCCATCAACCCACTGAACCGCCGAACCACTCTATCCACGACAGGATGGAGGAAAGCTTTGTCGAAGGACACTAAAACAAAATCTTCATTAATTCTGATCGATGACCATAAATCCTTTTCGGTGTTTCACTTCTTTTGCTGCTGTTTCTGTTGCACTGTTGCAACAATCAAATGATTGAACACTTACGAATGGAGCTCCTCTGGTGAACTGGTGACCTAAGACAGGATGAGCATATCCAAGGGCACGAGGCATGGGGCACGAGGCATGAGGCATGAGGCACGAGGCACGCGACGGCACGCAGCAGTTCATACAAATTCGACAGCTCAAAGCGTTTCCGGTTCCGTTTTCTTGTCTTTGTTTGTCCACATTTCTCGTTCTCGTTTCTCGTTTTGCAACGCTCTTTACTTTTTCCTCTGCCTTTGCTATTGTCTTTGTTTTTTTTTTCTTTTTGCCCACTGTCTATCGATGCAGCCGAGCGCGTTTATTTGTTGCTCGTAATTTATTTACTGTCCGCATTGGTTCGAAGTTCAGCTCTTCCTCGAGAGATGCAACTCTAACTGCCTCACACTGTTGCAACTTGTTAGTTAAATATTGCCACTAGCTGGCAACTCTTCTCTTCTTGCCAGTTGCAAGCTGTACTAGTTGTTGCTGCTGCATTTGTTGTTGTTGTTGTCGAGTGAGTGATAAATTAATCGCTACATCAGTTTTTAATTCCGTGTTGCTGACGATTTATCTTGGGCCATGCGTTGGCGTGTGCTGAATCCCAAACCCAAACCCAAACCAAAGCCCGAACCATTCCACACTGAAACAAAACACAGCAAAAGGTGCAAATAAATTTGTTAATCAACAAACATTAATTGTATAAGCTGACTTGCTGACTAATTTATTTAAAATAAATAACTTTTTTTTGAATGTTATAATATACAGCGTATTTCACTCTTATCAAGATAAAAAATTTTTTATAAAAATCAAATATTTCTGACTCACATTCACATATATTTATGACATTCGAGCATAATTGACTTTGTTATCATTTAACATTTAAAACCTCAAACAGATTGTCAAAATGTCATCATCAAATCTTTTACAATATATATTTTATTACTATTAAATATTTTTTTATTAATTCAAAAGTATAAATATAATGAATGGATTTTAAGCAGCAGCCACTTAGTCTATTAGTTTTAAAATTAAATAAATGGATAAAAAATATTTTAAATTTATTTTTTATTGCTTAAAAATTCAAATGTAAACAAAACAAAAATATTACAATGATTAAAGATATATTTATCACTTTTATTTATCACAGATATTGGAAACTGAAGTATTTAGTCTACTTTGTTCTAATACATTTTTATTTTCTTTCGTTTTCACTTATAAGTTATAACTAATGAAATAATGAATACTCAGCTCTTAACTCGCTTTCTGACCACTGTACATTGCTGTGAGTGCATAATGCTCCAACTGGTACCCGAAACGACTACCGTTCTGGCCCTTGGCCCTTGGAACTTGCCCCCTTCAGCACCCCCCTCGTACCACTTCACTGCGCGCACTGTTTAAAATGATGTATGGCAAAAATTTTGACAAATGTACAAAAATGAGTCATGAGTTCGTCGTGCAAACAAACCGCGGTAGTTGTTCTTGTACTTGTTGTTATTGCTATAGTTGTTGCTGTTGTTGTAGCTGTTGTAGTTGTTGTAGTTGTTGCTGATTTTGCTTGGTCTCACTATTTACTGTTGACTTTTTCATGTACTTGCCAGCGTCGTTGTCAACATTGCAGTTGTTGTTTTTATTATCCATAACACAAACAAAACGAGATGAAGCTGAATCTGGAGATGGAGTTGGAGATGGATGTTTTGCGTGCAATTCTAAGAGGAAAGAGGATACTGAAGGGTAAGCAGCGCAGCGAGGCGCCAACATTTATCATTTATGATTTACCTTGGCTTTGGCCAACTTTTACACTCTTGAAGTGGAGTTTAAATAGAAACTACAAACTAATTATCATATCATATTGTTACATTCGTAGTTTAAAAGCAATATTTAAAACTTAATAAGATCCAAGTGAATTGATAAATCAACACAAAACTTTAGAAATCTTTTACATAAAATATTTTGTCTAATTCTGAGTTGAAACGACTTTCTTTAATTCCATTTTAACAGATTTCTTTTAAGTTCCAAATAAAAATTTGCATCCAAAATTATTTATAATCATATACAATAAAAAATTTAATTTTTAAAAATATATAGTTAAAACGACTTACTTTAATTCAATTTTAACGGATTTTTTTGAGTTGCAAATAAAAATATGCATCCAAAATAATTTATAATCACACAAAATAAAAAATTTTATTTTTTAAAATTATAAGTAATAAATATATTATTTAATTCAAATTTAACGAATTTTATTTTATTTTTAAAAATTATTCTGTATAAATATATTATTTAAATTCGTTGTTCTTTTTGTTATTGATTTAAAATATCCTTATTGATACTTATACTGTATAAATATATTATTTAAATTCGTTGTTCTTTTTGTTATTAATTTAAAGTTTCCTTTTCAATTTTTATAATGTTAAAAACGTTTCGACCATTCCACTTGTCTGTCAACTATTCAATCACCGAAATTCGAAAAATAACGAACAAAAAAATCTAGTGAGTTTTGGAGCAATGTCAAATGAGTGACATTCCAATGTCACTCATAGACCTTTTCCCACAGCGTCTGGAAATACGAGCTCCGGACTTAAAATATATATATATATATTGTTTGAAAACCTCGCAAGCTCGTAATAATATGGCGGATCGGTCCAACAATGACAGAGGAAACAATAGCAACAACAATAATGACCCAGAATATCGTAACTTTAACAATCGCAATCGCTTCTTCCGGATTCGAAATCGTGAAGTGCCAACCGAACCGCCCTACATTGCATTTGTAGGGAATTTGCCCAAGGGTCTAGTTCAGGGCGATGTTATGAAAATATTCAATGACTTCGATGTGAAGAACGTACGCCTAATCAAGGATCGGGAGACGGACGAGTTCAAGGGTTATGGCTATGTGGAATTCGAGACTCTTGATCAACTGAAGCGCGCTCTATCCCGCAATGGACGCATTAAGCTCGACAATTTGTCGGCGCCACTGCGCATCGACATTGCGGATAATCGCCGGCAGAACGGTGCTGGCGGTGGTGCTGGCGGTGGTGGCAACAATGGCGGTGGTGCAACATCCAGTGGCGGTGGCAACAACGACAATCAGCGTCGCAACTATCGACGCGACAATAGTGTTGGAGCACAGAGCTACCATGGCCAATACTCGCGTAAACAAAATAGTCCCGGAGGTCATTCCAGCTCCAATTTCCAGATGGACCGACAACAGGGAAGTCCTCGACATGGTGGCAACTATCACAACAACAACAACAGCAATCGTGGCGGCGGTCGTGGCGGTGGCATGAGACGCTCCACAGGGCGGGGACAGCTGAACCACGATGGCTTCCAGGGCAACGACGGCAGCAACAGCAGCGAGTTTGGCTCCATTGGCGGGAGTCAGGATACCTCCAGCTTGGGAAGTCCTCGTCAGACTGTGGAGCCGCACATATCCTCAACCAGCTTCCAAAGTAGTCGCAGTTATCCGCACTACAACAACAATTACAACAATCGGTAAGCATGTTAGAGTATCTCAGCAACTCACTCAACTGTCCACTCTTTATTCAGTTACAACAATCGCAATAATGGCAACAACTTTGGACGCGGCGGTTCGCAGCGTCAACGCAGCATCAGCAGCGACAGCGCCCGTTATGCCAACTTTGGCCAGAATCGCACCCGGGATCGTCGTGGTCACTACAATCCCAATGAGCGTAATGCGCCTCAAACTGGTGGCAACAGTCCACCGATTTCCTGCTTGGATGACGATGATCGTCCCAAGATTATTCTCAATCCTCGTACTGTAACCGAACCCATCAATGCCCTGGCCAAGACCAAACAGGCTGCCATTATTTTTGGCAATGCCAAACCACGCGATGAAGCTACAGCTCAGACTGAAGTCAATGAGGAGGCTCTAGATCCTCGTCCTGGCGGTAGCCGGCCAACAGCGGACCCAGAGCCGCCAATATAAAAAGTTTTAAATCATAACACTAGTTTCTAGCTTAAAATGCGAAAATTACTTAATCACCTTTTATTGTGAACAACTACAAGTGCTACTGGAAACTACACCATTTTACAGAAATGATACCAATCCTCTTAATCTGATATACTCTATCCCTACACACCCTACACTCAATAGAGCATATCTAAATTGGCGGTTCGTTGAATAAACTTATATTTATATTAGCATTAATAACCAGTGTCAACAGTCTAGTTTATCTCAACAGAATCTCAATTAAGAACAGAAGTCAGAGGTTCTGTTTAGCATAAGATTTATCCCATTTTTAAACAATTTTATAACTTGGATCAGAAGCATAATCTTAAATAAATTTTTAATCATTATTTTGATTAGATTAATTGGTTTGGACTATCAAAATGTATCTGTTAATTATTGCTTGATATAATCCCTAACAAATTCGCCTGCCATTTGCTCCTGTTCTTAAATGACCCATAAATTTCAAAAGTTAATGCACAGTGACAAAAAGGTGGGGAATTGAGAGGGAAGGAGACAGAACCACATGGAACACCTAAGCTTGGGGGGGGATGGGAGTTGGCCAAAAGGACATTCGCAAAAGGACACTTAGACGCGGCATTAACTAGTCAACTCGAACTAATTGAATTGAATGAGATTAAAGAATTTCACGCCGAAATGAAGATGTTGGCGGCCAAGCGAGACGACGTCGCGAATTGAGTTGGGCACACTCGTTTGTGGAGCTCCTGGTATTTATGGTGCCAAGATTTACGAGCCACAACAAGGAGGGCACTTGCAGCTGAAATTGAGCCGCGAATTGTGAGTGGCCTGGCCAACAAGCAAATTGGCTTAATTTCTTTTTAATTTGCTTCCGCTGCCTGGACCTTGTTCACAGCAATCCCAAGAAAATTCAATTTGAAAAAGTGGATCGCTTCCCCCGTCCCGGACATGAGGTGAACTAAACAACGGAACAACTCGACGGCCAGTTGAGTTTCAATTTCTTGTTTCCATTTACATTTTTTGCCTGGCCTGATTTTGTCCTATGTCCTATGTCCTCGGCCTCAAAGTCAATTTACGCACGAACATTTTCAATTTTCTTCGACGCACAAACCGCAGCCGCAACCCCCACCCTTCCTGGAGGTACTTACACTTGCCACCACCCTTAATTTTGGGTGCTGCACTTTATAGAAATCCCGCGTAAAATTCACGGCATTAAAAGACTTTTCTTTCTTCATTTTATTTTTATTTCTTTTGAAGTTTTGCCCACTGGCCCCGTCATTTTATTTGCCTTTTTCTTTAGCACTTTTCCGCGTTTTTTCCCCGGTTTTTCTTTTCTATTTTCCATTCTTTTTTTTTCGTTTCGTTTCGTTTCGTTAATGTGTCACACGCACTTTATAAGCAATTGTTGTTGGTGTTGTCGTTGTCGTTGACGGTGTTGGCGTCTGGCAAAGTTGACGATGTCGACGCCCATGGCGCAATTATTATGATTATTAGGTACAGCTGCACTTGGCCAGCAGCAACAGGAACAGGAACAGGACCCTCCCAGGGCGACAGCCACTTATAAACAAAATTGTAATTTACCTCAGCTCAGAATCCAGCTATTCCAGCTTTCAGCTTCTGCTTCCTTTTTTTTGCTAGCATTTTGAGCCACTTTCATCAGCATCAGCATCAGCCACGTTGAAGTGTTGTCCTGTTGTCCTGTTGTCCTTGCTGCTGTTGTTCATTAGGACGAGCTGAGTTTCTGGACTCTTTGGATGCTGTGAATCGCCTCGGGGGTCACGCGTTCATAATCGCGCTGAATGACTTCATAATGAAAATATTAAAGGTGTTTTTTGTTGTGTTGTTGCCGCTTAGCCGCCGCTGGCCAGGATACATTACATTGGCCGGCAGGAGTCTTTCTCAGCACAAAAGGCGCAAAGTTTATGTTTATGTCAAGATCAGGGTCGGGTAATGTGGGCGGGGCAGCTGCCCTTAGCATTTCAGGGGAGTAATTTAATAATAAAGCGTATATTTCTTTTACTTTTTAGACCCTGTATTAAAAAAACACAAGGTGTCAAACAGCCATAAAATATATAAATTCTTGATCAGCAAAAACAGCCGGGTAAATACAAATATTTCTGTCTGTCTATAAGGTGTAGAGAAATTTTTTTTTATGACTTTTGCAATATTTTTTTATGTTATTATGATTTTCTTTTTCAATAAGTACAGGATCTCTCACAGTCGAGTTTGCTTGACTGCAACATTTCTGACAATTTTTAATTAAATGTAAGTGCAAAAGCTGAAACTGCATTATGTGCTAAGACTGTGACCTAAAGGTCATCAAAGAGTTGGTCAAAACGGAGCATAAATGGCAATATTTGATATTGGCAACAGATACTAGCTATGATAACAGCAATCAAATTGTATTTGCGCTTTCAACGAAACCCCAAGAAACAATTAAAGCAAAACCCCAGACAAGTTGCCTGAAGTAATACATGCATACATATTTTAAATGTAGTTGCGGCTAATTGTCATGCTATCGACGATGTCTTATTAGCAGCAGCAGCAGCAACAAGAACAACAACAACAAGTACAACGATGAGATTAAGAATGGCAACAAGCAATTCAAGCCAAAATTTATGCAACCTAAACGGGAGTTGAGGGCAGAAGGAGCAAACACACAGGAGCACACAGGAGACAGGACACATACACGATGGAGCGATAACAACAACTGTGTGGCACTGTGGCATATTAAGTCAAAAACGCTGCGTCTCCAATGGTCGTTGGTTTTTCGGGCTATTAAAATGCTAGCATTTGCAAGTTTATCTAAAGAACAACAACTACTACAACGAGGCCGGAGATAATGTATCGACAGGACAAGGAGGTGAGCGCAAATCTGGACGTGGACATTAATGAAGAGAGACAGAGAGACAGATAGAGAGAGAGAGAGGGCAGTTGGGCAAGGAAGCGACCAGTACAGTAGAGTCCATTAAAAAGGACTAAATGGCAATTAAACATTTGAAGCTTGGCCTAGGAAGCTGCTCAACAACTGACCGTTGCCTTTGCCTGTTTGCTTTGCCACTACCAAACGAGAGGGGGAGTGGGAGTGGGAGTGGCAGTGCAGAAGGGGACAGTCAGCAATTAAGGCTCCCTTTGCACTTGGCCAAGGACACTTGGCAATTAAGCCGACAACGACAACGACAACGGTTGGCAAAAGTTGGCGCTGCCAATCCCTTAGCGACAATTTCGGTAGTATTTTTACTCTCTCCACTTCTTCTTCTTATATTCTCTGTGTGTGCCGACGTTATCCTTTTTACCTATCTGGACTGCACTTGGCTGGAAAACTTAAATGAGTTTGTTGTGCAGCCCCAAAGAGCATTTAAATGAGCTGAGGCACAAGTTTTGATTGGCTCGCTTGAAAGATTTATCTATGAGCTCACTGACCCCTCCACCTCTCCCCTAGTCTATTGAAGTAACTATTAATTTATAGCATATACGCATACCTCAGATCTTTGGGCACAACACATAGTCCATGTCAAAGGGCATTTCTCGTAAAAATGCCTCAGATGCCGAGTATTCAAAAAAGGCAAGTATCGAGGTATTATGTACTTCTTAGATGTTGCTCCGTGGGGCACCCACACAAGACATTGTCGATATGCTCATTTAAAATAATTTATTGCAATGAGCTGACACTCATTGCCAGTTAAAAGTGGCATGCCACGCTGACACTTGAAGCGTTTGCCACACACGCATTTATAAATAAATACTTATCGAGTCGAAGCTGAATACGAGAAACTCAACTGAAACTGAGGCGGCAAGATAAATTGCGCAAAATAGGAAAAATGCTCTAATTAAAATTATGCACAAACATTTTTGGAATTTCAACACGACATACAATGGAAATGGTAAATCGGAAAATCTTGAAATTTAGAAAACTCCAAATCTTGATAGCACTCATTCCCCCTCTCTCTCTCTCTCTCTCTCTTTCTGTGTCTCTGTCTCTCCTATTCTCTTTCTTAGCTGCCTGCTTTATTGATGGCGTGCCAATTAAAATTGATTGGAAATTCCTTGCATGCCACGCACGTGGGCGACGTCGTTGACTTTGTTCTAAGCAGCTGCCCCAAGAAGTCGTCCTGCCACCAGCTGCAAGAATTAGCATACACTTTTGGAATATATAGTATGTCATGTAATTGTTTTGACAAAGCAGCAAATTCACATATTTAATTTTATTTAGCAAAAATAATAATAATAAAATAAAAATATAAATAATGGAATCAAAAAAAATTAAATATGACCATTTTTTTCCTTCAAAATCATTACTTTCTTATGGTGTTTAAAACATTTTGAAATAAAGCAAATATTTTTGAAAATAATAAAAACAAATTTACCAATTTGTTCCACTTAAGAAAATTACTCGTTTGTTCTCTCAAATATTTTATAAATATAAATAATTGAATCCCATTTCTGTAAGTATTTTTAAAAAATGAAAAACAAATATGCCAATATTTCTTCTCTTCAAATAAATTTTTGGGAATACTGTCCTGACAGTTTTACATAGATATTTATATGTTTATCACGAACAGTGCCTTTTGAAGTCCTTTTGACCATTTCGCTTGACTGCATTTGAAACTCATTTGCCGTTTTTGTCAATTAACACTTTTGTTAAGTAAGCCATAAACATTTTGGCAATCTCGAATTGCAGCAGATGGTTAAAGACGTGCATTTAACCCTCATTTTTGTTAATGTAGCAAATAAAATGGTCACCTTAATGGATTTCTGTTACGCGGTCTAACTTCAAATTGGACAGAAGGTGACGTTCAAATCGTCAGCATACAGTTCACAGCACACACTTGCCACACGCCACACGCCACACACTGAACACTGAATGTTGCACACGCTGTGCAGTTGATTGTCCTTGAATCGTTGCTGCTGCCACTTAATCCAATCGCGCACATGTTGAGCTCTAACAATGGTTTCAACTTCCTCCCCATCCTTGTTCAAAACAAGGGAAAGAGGGTGACGTGTATGTACCTTAAGCGGCTTTCACCTTGACGTTGCAGCAACCACCCAAAATGCTGCCTTTGGCTTGATTTTCGCACCCGTCTAGACCAGAGAGGGGGAGGGTTGTCTAAAATCCTGGTGAGGAGTACCAACTGTTGTGAAATTTGTACGTGTGTTTTTGTGCTTCGAGAGACTTATCACACACACGCACGGATGGACGGACAGCAGGACAGACGGACAGACGGATAGACGGACAAAACTACCTTGCGGGGTGTTGACTCCAGCCTCAGCCTGACGCATTATGATGTATTAGTATTAAAATTAAAAGCACTGTCCATCAGCATTTGACATGCGTCTCGATCCCGAAATCCCCTTTGGCTGCTCAGGTTGCCATTAATGAAGTCTTTGTTAGGTTTTTGGCTGTTGCCTAATTAATCCTGCAACAAAATATGGGCAAGTCATGACTGTGACTCACTTGTCAACTCTCCATTCTTACACTTGCTATCTCTTGCTTCTCTTGAAGTCAACATCTGCATCTGTCTTTTGACTGGCATTCACTAAAGACCGCCACTTGACGCAATTGGTGTAAAAATTAAACAAAATATGAATCCCCCATACAAAATAAACAACAACTACAATTCGAGCTGCAAATGAAACATCATTCAGCTGTCAAAATCATTAAGAAATGTGAAATCGCTTAAATGTGGCCGCCACAGATCTTGCAACAAACTGAGCTTTCATATTGTCCCCCAAAAATAAGAAACAAAATTTAAGAAAAATAATGAAACACATGTACTGACTTAACCAGACACATGGCAGCCCATCCACACAAGCCAAACCTATAAACAAAAAAAAATATTTTCAAATTAATGCCTGCCTCATTTGGAGAACTGAACTCAACGGTTCCACTTGTCACACGTTTTTTTGTCAGTGCCGAAACATTTTTATTGCAGATTCGTGAGTTTTGCCGCAAATAGCAGCTCGGCTTTTTCATTTTTATACACTCATACCCCTGAGTGGAAAACATGTAGAAGGGCATAACTCAGAGATCTGAAGATTTATATAGTCTGTAAATTGAATATGCTTAAAATGTATTGAATTTATCTATTGCTTTCTAAATTATTGCTGGCAAGGTTGAATAAAAGACAAACAGCGATTCATAATTAAATTGGGGAATTTTATCTCGACTATCAGTTATCCTGAATATTGTGATGGAAGATCAGTTATTGTATGATACAAAATTCATAATTTATAAATTATGATGGGTATTTTACTATTTAATTCTGAAAGCTTTATGTGCTAAAAAATCAATTGTTGCTCAATAGAATTCTTATTTATTTAACTCCGTATTTTAAAAGAAAAATAAAGCTCCCTCTTGACAAATAATGTAATAATGACAATTCAAACTTCAACAGGGTATTTCCTAAACCAGCATTGCATATCATCCGTCAATTTTTTCAATATTTTGTACGAGTTTAGCAATAAAAATGCCCAAGCACTTGAAGAAACTGTCCTACAACGAAGTTGTTCTCTAACTTCCCACTAAGCAGGGCAGCTGTTGAGACGAAGTCCATAGAGTTGGAATATTTAGTTCATCTCGTATGACATCCGCATCCGATACGACCATAATTGACGATTGTCTCACTCGCACTCTGTCGTAATGAACTCCGCAATGGACAAGAGGCATTCAAATTTCGGTGCGTTTATTGAAATATGAACGAATGACAACGACGAAGGCGACTCGGCGATAAAAGTGGCAGAGCGAACAAAATTTTCATATAAAGTACCTTTTGTTGGCATTTTAATGGTGCGCTTTATGGAAGGATTAAGCACATAAACTTGTCAATAACTCGAGTGCCTGAGAGTATGTGCGTACTCTCCACAGTCTCCCATTTCTCATCTCACATCGCACTTCTCGCATCTTCCATCTCCAATCTCCGGGACCGTATCCACTTCTTAATAATGTCACCGCAGACGCTTTGACTAACAAACACACCGAATGAGCCATTTTATTTATGAGCTCAACATTAAATTGCCGCCGCATATGGTGAACCCAAGAGTTGAGCGACTTATTAAGTACAAAAACAACCGAAGGCATTATTGATATCGGCGGCCCAGAGGTCACATACACACACACACATATAAACTTATGCTCAAAGTGGGAAACTAAATCGAAATCTATCTACTTTTCAATGACTTTTATAGGTATATACTCACAGTTGTGCTTAGTAAAATGAGGCTGAATTACCTATTATTATAATTATGATCTGAAATCATTACAGTCATTCACATACTAAGAAGTAATTCGTCTTACTGAAATTGTACTTACAAATATAGTTTTTAATTTCTTTTTTTGAAGTCGCCAAATTATTAAATTAATTTATTTTTGAATTTTTGTCAATGTATACACTGATAAAAAAAATGTTCTAAAATCAAGATTTTGGTCTCAGAACTAAGATTTTTGGTCTAAAAAATGCTTCAAGAACATAAAATTCTTAAATTAAGAGAACACATCTTGATTTTAAGAACATTTCAAATAAAACCAAGTTCTTATTTTAAGAATAAATGTTCTTAAAATTAAAAAATAAAATAAATAAAAATTATTTAATATTGCTATAATCTTTTTTATTTTTAAATTTTGATTTATTTAAATTTTATTTTGTATTAGTAGTTTTTTAAATGTTGTTTTAATTTGTTACGAGTGGGATTCGAACCGGCGCTTACTGCTTCACAATTGAAGCGGTCTCTCTAACCAGAGCGCTACGGTGCCACTATTTGTTTGATACGAAACAGTACCTATTAATACTTTCCAAACAATTTAAGATTTTTATTCTTATATTAAGATTTTAAGATTTTTTAGATTAATAGTCTTAAGTTTAGTAATTTGGTCTTAAAATAATCTTATTTTAAGAACAAAATATTTAAGATGAATGTTCTTGATTTTAGAACTTGGTCTTTTTTTTCAGTGTATATATTTTTTTTATATTTTGTTATTATTTAATTTTTATCCGGTTATGATAAACTTTTGTGCATTTTGGTATTAAAATATTTTAAAATTTCAGAATGTTTTTTTGCTTTAATTTTATTATTATTATTTTTAATTTTTCTTCTGTATTTTCAAATATATTTATATTTTCTTTTTTTCTCTGCATAACATTTTTGCTTGTCAATTTAGTTCTCTACACTTAACTTCCTTAACCTTGTTAATATTGCAGTATGTGGAAAATATCTATTGATTTCTAAGCGCTGAGAAAACTCTAAATATTTCCACTCTGCATACATCCGTTGAAACAGGACGATGCTTAGCAAAGCTTTTAGGAGCCAGACATTTTTTTTTTGACTGGGAACCATGCGAAACCGAGGCAACCAAATTGCAAGCCATCCAGAAGATTACATGACCCGCGGCAATTATTTTACGATGCACAAAGGTATTGTTAAAAGGCAAAGGAAGAGGCAAGCAGACTGACTGGCTGGGAAGGGGTGGGGTGGGGAGGGGAGGCAAGCAACCGGCACAGAATAAACAGGCAAACAAGCAAAACAGCCAAGCAAAGTCAAATATGTTGAAATGCGGCCAGCCAGGATGCGGATGAGAGTGGATCAGGATGAGAAGACGAGAATTGAGAATGGAGAATGGCAAAATGGGTAAGAGCTTCCTTGCCGCAGTTCAATATGCAGCGGCAGGCAATATTAAAATATCTTAAGGATATTATGTTATTACGCACACATTACACAACGAAATGCCGGAAGGAACCGGCGATGGAGACAGAGACAGAGACAGAGACGCAGAGAATGAGACGAGGAGGAGGAGGAGGAGGAGGCGGGCGACTCCACTCAAATGAGATAATTCCCTGTAAAATAATAATAATAAAATAAGCAGCCGGGCGAGCGGTAGATGGAAGACCTTCCCCGTGAACCGCTGGCATACAGTTTTTATGATTTTCATGCTTCCATCCCCTCCCCCTCCACACTCCTGCCACTCATTGCCAATTTTAAGTGCTTTTCAATATGAGGAAAATGCATTAAAGGTATCTCAGGGCAGCGTCCACGTTGCGTTTGCTTTGTTTGCCCAACGCTGGGATTTGTCTGGCCGCCGGCCACGTTGCCACATTGAAGCACAATGTTTGAGGCAGGGGCATGGCATTGGGAGTGACGCATAAGTTAAGGGATTTTCGTATTAAAACAAAACACAATTCCCCTGCAGGGTTGCCACGCAAGCTGTCGAGTCAGCACGAAAATTGTGTGCTGTGCAAATCGGGGACAATTTTTAGTTTTGATCTAAATGCGTCAATAAATTGTAACACTTTCAGTCCAAGAAAGAAACGACAAAAACGAAACAAAAGTCATTTAGAGCTTGCCAATAAAAAAGCCGCCGAGTTGACTTGTCTTTCTTGTACATTACATTTTCTTGGATTTTGTTTTTTTTTTATTTTTTTTTGCCACCTCAGCGATTTTGGCCTTATCAATGGGACTCGTTTTAAAATCAACGCCTGGCTATTTACGAGTGAGTTCTTTAGCTCACATGGGTTTTTGTCTAAGTTTCTCATTTCATTTATGGCTGTGAATGAGCTCGAAAACTTATCGCTCGTTGAGCATCTTTAGGCCATTTCAAAGTTGGAGATGGACTGAAGTCGAGTTGGAGTTGAGGCCGGCAATAAAAGGGAATGCGATAGATACACGGCAAAGAGTTGCCACAGTGTCGAGTCTAATCCAACAATCATTTCAGCCGTCTCGCTCTAATGCGAATATTTGTACGCTATCTCGCTTATTCTATCTCTGTGTTCGTTGTGTTGTGTGTGTTGCAAATTTATCGCTGCTGATAAACGTTAATAAATTAATTAGAATTATTGAAATGCGTACTACTGTGGCTGATCCTGTGACTCGTCCTGTTCGCCAGTTGCACTTCGTTTGCTGCAAAATGCAAACACAGCCATGACCAGCCATTATGCGCTGATTTGTGTTGCATGCTTTGCGGCGTGGCACAGTGCATAACACACATACACACACAGCTGACACTGGCAGTCTCTGCCACATTTGAAAACTGCCGCACACACTTTGAATTAGTTTGTTTGAACTCGACGCTTATCTCAAGTTGTAGATTTTTGGCATTTTGTAGTCATTTTTGGCTGCCTCGTCAGGCACGCAACGCATTTGCATTTTGGCCAACTAGACGACTGGTCAACTGGTCAACTGGCCAACTGCACAAACGAGTGCGACACTTTTATCAATTAAATTTACGCAACGCATAAAAATATTGCCTAATGATTTATGCGCCACTCACAAATTTCTCTCTCCACACTTTGGCAACAAATTCAATAGCCAAGTCCTCTGGTTTTGGCCACCTTTTCATTCTCAGTCTCACAACTTTTAAGCGTCTTGTTGCGTTATTTTTTTTTTTTTTTTTGCATTCGTTAATACCATTAAAAGTTTGCAGCCCGCTTTCAGACAAAGTTTGAGCACTAAGGTGCCTTTTTTATTTGGCCGCCAGTGTCCAGACGTGTTCGCCCCGCAGGAATTTTGCTCAAGGTGCCGTAAAAAACAGCAAAAAAAACCCGGTAAAAAAAAAAAAAAAAAATTGAATAAAACTTTTTTAGCGCACAAATGTTTTGCTGCTAATTGAAAATATCTGTTGGGTTCAATTAGACGACGACTTTTGGCGGCAACATCGACTTGCACCGTGCGGCAACTTAAGCGCTGCCCACACAAACCGCCTTAGCCAGAAACTTGGACAGTGTTGGGCAATGGAGCAAAAAAAAAATGAGCGCGCTGATTTAAGCACTTTTTGCTAACATTTGAAATACCCAGTAAGCTTCAAATTACCAAGTGAGGTATTACAAAGTGATTTGCACTTGATTTATCAAATACATTTTTAAAGTAAATGGTTACCATCATATTTTTAAATTTCAAATGAAACACATGCTCTTAAAAATCAAAAATGTATAATTAATTTTGTTATATTATATAATAAAATAATTTAAAAATATCTTCATTTTAATCTTAAAACTTTTTTGAGAAATTATTTACAACGAGGGTATCTTCTGGCTTTAAATTCTACACTAGATTTTTTTCACTTACTTTTCCACATTTTTTTCAAAATACTTTTCTCGCACTTTGTGTGTGTCTGGTATTTGGCTAACTTGCTAGCTTGTTGAGGTTAAACTGATAGAGCTGGCAATTGATAGAGAGCCATGATTCGATTCGATACGATTGTTAGCGCAAATTAAAAGTTTCACAAGCTTGTGGCATACAAATGAGTTGCAGGCTACCTGCAGCTAAGGAAGCTGCTCAACTTGCAACAAAGCAAAAAAAAAAAAAAATTTCATGTTTTGTTAACTCAATTTAAATAAGTTTAAACTTGCAGCTAGTTTGGTATACAAAAAGCATTTAAAGTATTTAGAAAAAACAATAAATTGTTAACTTAAATTAAATAATTTAAAGCTTACAGCTAGTTTAATACACGAAAAAGATTTAAAGTAGTTACACAACAACATTCCACGGTCAAAGTCAATTAAACTTGGCTGTAAGCAATGAATCAAGCCAGCTTAAGCGTACAACATTTTGCCCTTTAGGCTATTAGGTATATAATTAAACAAAATCAACCGTCAAGCATCAAATGCTGAACACAAATTGTCAATTAAAAGGTATTTAAACATAATACCCAGGTCACGGCGCTCGGCAAGCGTTTAATCCACGTAAATTAGTGCAAAAATCAAGTGGATGCGATACCTTTTGCCGCTTGCTGGCCTGCTGGTTTGCTGACAGTGCCACATGCCTCCTGCCCCATTATGCCAGCCTGCCCCATGTTGCACGGCAAACACGGCGATGGCAGCAACCGACACCAATAAAGCCAACAAAGCGTTTTTAGGGTTAAGTCCATGTCAAAGTGTCAGTTTAGTATCGGTATCATGTCATGTTGTTCCACAGATTGTGTGAGCGTGTGTGTGTGTGTGTGTGTGTACGGACGGGGGCTTGTGTGTAAGGTGTGGGGTTTTAATTTCGTGTGCGGCAACATGATGCCAAACGTGTGGCAGTGTCTCCCCTTTTTGTTGTCTGTGCGTTGAGGTGCAACGTTTTACTAATGAATTTAACAAGGCTTTTGGACCGTGTCTGGACCAGGCTGCACGTTGCACGTTGCACGTTGCATACTCATTAAAATGTCAGTGCAAATGAAGTTGGAGTTGGCGTTCCGTAGACTGGCATCAGCTGCAGTTTGTTGCCGTTCTGTTTATCCTGCCAACATATTTTTCAAATGTTTCGTTTGCATAAGTGAAAGGCCAAAAAGGAAGATAACGATGCTTGGTCCGTTGTTGCCATGTGGCCAGGACACACACACACACACACACACACATGCACACACAACATTGGCGTCAACAATGGCGCGCAAATTTACGGGTTACCTACGCGACTAGAAGCAGGAAAAGATGGAACATCTTTTGGGGGATTTGGCTGGACAGCTGGCCATGTGTGCGGCTTATTATACCCTTACAATGGGTATTATAAATTTGTGACAAAGTGTCTAAGGAGTTGTTGATAAGCTCCATTGATATTTCGCAGTTTATATGTTTGATAGTGTCTTAAACATTCTGAATAAATTTGGCTAAAATTTAACAATTATATCATTTAGCGGACATGAGAACAATCAGTCAAAAATCGATTACCAGGGTATCAAATCTTCGGTGTGCCGTAGAGCAGCATCCTTTCTTGATTAAAATTTACTTATATGCACCATGGAGACCCTGTGGCAGTGGCAGCTACTCTCCTGCCCCCAAAGGTTGCTGTTAATCCAATAAAATTGCGTAATTAAATTTGTGCTTCATTTGGCGATTGTCATGAACAACATTGTTGTTGTTGTTGTCGTTGTTGTTGTTGCTGTTGCTGTTGCCACTGTTTGTTGTGGTGACAAATTTAAAACCTGTTGTGTGCCTGCCACACCCTCGTCCACACAACTAAGGCAACCCTTCAACAAATCGCAGCACACAACAACAGCAACGACAACAACAATTGTTGTACACGTAGTAATTTTTCAATTGCTGCATAATTGAAGGCAACCAACATCGAGGACTCACAGGATACAGCAGGACAATGCCTCACGTGCCGCAGCTGCAAAGTATGCTACGAATTTTTTTCTCCCCGACATATGAAAAAATTGCACAAAAATATTGACAGCCAATGGCAAATTGTCGCCAGGATAAAAGTCCTGGACGGGTGTGAATATCGAGGTGTGGACATTGGTTGCTTGTTGATGTGTGGTTTTGTTTTTGAGGCATGCCACACACACACACACACACATACTCGGGGGAAAACGGCAGTTGACTAGCAATTGTTGAACAGTTTAAAAAAACGATTTTTAATTGTTGAGTGTTTGCGGTTCGTTCACAGTACGGAAAATGATGCAGGCGTTGACTGATAAACAGAAAACTCGGCGCAATTGTGAAATTGATAAACATATAATAATAATAATAATAATAGTAGTAATAAGAATGCAAGACGACACGGTGCACGCAGTTTCCGGAGGAAGTGTGTGGCAACGAGCGGGTTCAGATAACACAACAAGACGCAACGACGCCAAGCTGACTCAAAAGGCCGCTGACTGCAAATGGTGATAAGGATTTCTTATGATTTGCAACATGCGGCAACTTTAAAGTGCGGCAAACCAAAGTGCGCAGCAATCTAAACGAGGCATAGTTGAACTAACTATTTAACCGAACACAACTGACCACCAAGTACCAAGTACCAAGTGCCAAGCACCGACCGTCTCTTTCGGGCTTATCAGCATTGAGTCTTCCTTAAGCATTTGGGTGTACTCATTTTGTGGCAGCTTCATTCAATCAGCGCGTCTGTTGCACAGAAAAAGCGCAACACATCATCATTTCATTCCCTTCACATAAGGAAAAAATATTTATGTACTAGCATACACTTATGTTCAAAATAAGAATCACTTGACTTTAAATTTGAACATTTTAAATCAAAATTGTTATGTTAAAATGAATTTCCAATTTTTACTCAACTAACTCAGAAATTGACCCTTCTTTTTTTTTTGTTTAGAAGTTACTACAAATAAATTTAAATTCACAACATTTTCATGCGAAGTTTTTTAAATTAAATTCAAATTTTTATAATTTTCTGTTTATTTTAATATTTTTGCAATAATTGTAATATTTTGTAATTTTCTGATAAATTTAAAAAATATAAATAATTATTTAACGCCCACTAAAGACAGTCGACAGAATGATAAATAACTAATTAGAGTTTAAATACAATTCTAAAAGAAGAATGTAAAATGAAAAAATTAACTATATTTCAAAGCTATATTTCATATTTCAAATTTCAGTTTTTCTTTTAGTCTTAAAGTCAAGTGCTGCTGTAGTTATTCATGTGTCCATTAGTGTATCTGCTTATATATTTTGATAAGCGAAACTGCGTCTGATGACAGTGCGATGTTTGTGCCAGATTTTTTTGCATGTGGTTTGCCTTTTGATTCAGTCAGCTTGCGATTAAAAAAGGATATGATACGAATACATAGTCATACTCGTCTGAATATTGTGATGAAATGTAATTTAGCACATTTGACTACTGAGTTTGCTTTCGGCTGCTGTCGCAATCGCAATCGCAATCGCCAGTCGCTTTTCGCATTTCACATTTCGCTTTTACGCTTTGACTTTAATTAAAAAGTTGTTGCGCTTTGTGGCAAACAGCGGGGACAGCCCAAAAGCTATTCATATTCATATTCATCTTCATATTTTGATATGATTAAAATGTGCCTGAACTAGCTTAAAGCTGCAGCAGCTGTTCGAGTCGAAGCAAAGCCAAAAGCAAATGCACTACGCAATATTAGTATGTGCAAGATATTAACAGCATATTTGGCATAACAATATGGCCAGTGGCAGGACAACATGGCAACAGGAAACAATTTTTCATAGAATTCCAGTTTTTATTAGCCACTCCACCCACAAGAACACACACACACACACACACAATAACAACAAGTACAACTCGTTATATGACTATGCATAAGACAAGACTGTGGCATGCTTGCATTTTTGCTTAGCTTTCTTCAGGCAAAGAACGAACATGCCACAGACAGAGAGAGAGAGAGCGAGAGAGCGAGAGAGAAGCGAACTCATAAGACAATATAAAGTATGACAGCCATTTGGCAACACTTTGCTTTTGGCCAAAACCAAAACCTCCTTCAGTGCAGCAACCGAGGCCAAGATAACTTTTTAAATTGTTAATGTGCGCGCTCAGACAAAAGAGCTGTCATAATTCGCAGCAAAATATTGTCACCAACGCAGTTTTCTGGGTGTTCACTTCTCATATGATGCCAATTTACAACGCCGCCTGGCAACACATTAGCCAGCCCATTATAGCCCAGTCTTTTCTTGGCTTCATTCTAGCCGGAACTGCGCGCCATTTTCTAATATTGTAACGGATGTAATTAATATGTGCAATGAATTGCCCATCCCATTCCATTTCAGTTCTTGCTTGGACAGTTGGCCAAATGGTAATGGCCCTTATGGCAATATAATAAGAGATAATCAAAGAGATAAACAAAACAAAAGGTCCGTCCTGGTAAACAAATACTACAGTGGTCACTCTGCAATTAGAACTGTACAGCTTCAATAGTAATTCAAAATCTCATAAATTTCAGAAAGAATTGGATAGATGCTTGCATTTTTATCCAAAATCAAGTAGAATTTGCCATGCTTTTATATTTTATAATTTATGCAACCCAAGGAAATTTTCCACTTTATTTATTTTCCAACATTTTTTATACAAAGAAATGGTTTAAATGTTTTTCAAAACTCTTTTCTACGTTATTTTTAAATTATTTTTCTTTTGAAATTTGTGTAATTTCATGAAATATTTTTAAAAATTTAGATAAGTTAAGTCGAGTAAGTTCAGAAATAACGTTAGTTCCAACAACAATATGTATGCATATAGATCTTCTTAGAATAATACTATAGAAATATTATTGAAAATAATCAAAATTTTCTATATTATATCTTTTTATACCCGTTTCTCAAGAAATAAGTTAGGTAAACTATAAATAACTGCTAAATCTATATTTAAAACACAGAAATCGAAACCAACCGACAATCTCCCAAAAATGTATGGAGATTTGAGAGATTTTCGGTTGGTTTCGATTTCTGTGGCATCCCTGTTAATTTTCTTAATATTTCTATAAAGTAAAACTATATTTAAAATATGTCTTTATTCTACTCTAAAGCCAAGTCAAATCTCTTTGCTTTTCATTTCAAATCCATTTGCATGCTGTTAAATCCTAGTGTATAACTTAGTAAATCCAACAATATATAAAATTAAATAAAATACATTTGCAAATATTTCCGACATTCTTAACTAAAGACAAACACTGGAAACAATTATCAGCCCGTTCTTGTGTCAGTTTATTTTAGAGTCATGTCTTTTCCAATCAAATTGGACAAGTCCTTGATTGTCGAATATAGTGCCAGCTTTATGTTTTACATGGAGAAGCACAAGCTGATGGATATCATGAGTCGTCTGCTGGCAGAGTTATCTGTGGAGTCCGTGGAGGATGTTCGACAATGGATGGGCCAGAATATACGTCGGATTGCAATAGATATTTACTCCAAGGCATTGAATGCATTTCATCTTGGAATTGCGGCGGATTATTTTCAGCTACCCAAGAATTATTTTCATCGTATTGTGATGCATGGCAGACCCGGATCCGGACGTCGAACCTTGGCCCATGTGCTGGCCGAGCGTTGGAATCTTCTCATCTTGGATGCGGATGCATTGACCTATCACCACATCAATGGCCATCAGCAGGATAAGCATGCGCTGTTGCTGCAGAAGGGCATTGAAAAGGATTGTGTGATCCAGCGATCCGAGGCAATTGGCAACATTATACAGCAGCGTCTGCTTAAGGAGGATGCACTGCAACGTGGTTGGATACTCTACAACTATCCCAACAATCGCTGTGAGGCACGTGAACTCTTCGAGGGCTTCACTGTGCCACCGAATCGTTTGATCTTCCTGCAGATCGATGAGCGCATGGCAAGGATGCGGCATCTGATGAGGAGCTACACTCCCAGTCCGCAGGATAACATCACCTATCTGGAGCGACAGATGCAACAGTTTCGCAAAAGTGAGCCCCTACTCAATGCCTACCTCAGTCATCGGCGCGAGGTGCTCTATGTGGATGCCTCCGCCTGCTTTGAGACCGTCAAGTGCCAGATCATGTCGCAGTTGACCAAGACGCCCTATGTACTCGGGTTTAAGTACGGCGAGAGTGGAACACTCGACTAGCTGCGTCTTCTCCAATTACATTCTGCATTCTTCATTCCAAATAAATTATTAAATATGCTCGCAACAAAGTTGCCTTTAAAGACTGTACAAGAAACCGTGTTCCATAATTTCGTCATTCTTTTGTTTATTATTTACTCAAGTGGTTGTAGTTGTTGTTGTTATTATTATTATTATTTTATATGGAGACGGGGCTTATCAGCTTTCTTTTGCCCCACAACGCGACAACAGTTTTGAAACAATCCAAAAAAAAAGCGTAAACATTTTCTCGTTTAGGTAAACAAAAAAACAAAAAAACCGAGAGCAGAAAGTGATTTAAAATTATTGCTATTTGAATTTTCCACCGCGAAGGGAAGAGAACGAGAGAAAAAAATTGTTTAGAAAAAACAATAAAAAGAAAAACAAATGATTTTATGACCACAACTTAAGTGCTCAATTTTTAATTGTTTGACGACGCTGATAAGTAGCCGAGACAAAAATCTCAACCCCGAGAGAGAGAGAGAGAGAGAGAAGGAAAGAGAGAGTAGGAAAGTTGCTGAGCAGCCGCTTTTATGGCACCCAAAAGTTCAATCAAAGTTTTTTACTCCCTGTTGATTTAACGCTGCCCGAGGCCTTGGCGTTTAATTAGCATCGCAGGTTGATGGCTATGACGCAATATTTGGCCAATTTGTCTCCTCCCCAGAGGGTCGTAGCCACAAACGACAGCGGAAAATAATTTAAGAAAAACGCACATAATTATTTCGATCAAAAACAATGCAATTTATTGCAGCACACGGTGGTTTTAGCGCACCACTTTAATGTCCAAATTGAAGCAGCAACGTTTGCCACTCACCGGATCCTGGAGGGCCCAACGAATGGTATATGGACTAATGGGGAACTTGGCCTCAATGGGCACGTCCAGCGAGTAGGTCTGACGTTGACCACTTTTAACCGGACAACTTGTCGACTGGCAGGCTTCACGCTGCATGGAGATTAGCGGCAACAACTCGGTTTCACTCTTGACCCACACCAAAGAGGCTTCCAGAGTATCCGCATCGAATTTGGGTGTGAAATCAAAGCTCATTTTGGACGGACGGCGTCGGCGAATGTGGCAGGCAGCTCTTTGTGCCGCCTGGGGGCAAGGATCCACACGCACCTCATCAACGGTGCACACATCCACACTATCGACACAATTCTGATAGTGTACCACCTCAGCGTGCGACAAAGCGGCAAGCAGCAACAGCAGCGACAGCGACAACAAAGATTGATGCAACATGGCGCGTTGAAAGTTGAAAACAGAATGCGACGATCGCATGGCTGATCAATCGGATCGTACCTCAGACTCAGATTTAGTCTGTCTTATCACGCGTAGGTCATAGGTGAACTATGTTCAGTGACAGAGATAAGCCACAATCTGCTGCCCTGCGACCATCCATAATCCTGATAAGGATTGAGTTAAATCATTGCTGATAATTAGCTGACAATTCGATGGCGTAGCCCACGTTTCACTCGGTTCTAAGGTAACTGAACTGATTACTGTAGCAACAACTATTCATTTGCATTCACTGAATAATTTACTAAATAGTTGACTATTTTTCTGTTGACAGGCTAACATACCGGCAGACGTTTGTCAGACCAACACTATGCTACATCATAATTAAGCGCTGAAAATGTAACAAGTAAATAATGCTGCAGAGGAGTGTGCTCTATTGAGAGATACTCTGTAAATTATAATATACAACAAAACATATTTTTCACACTAGGAAAAATTTTAGTATGCTGAATAGCTCCTTTTTTATACATCAGATTCTTATTTAAAATTTTCTGCATACAAAACTCTTTTTATATTATATATATTAGATAGTTATACAAATCTTGTAGACTCTAAGATGAATGAACTCATTTATTCCGATCTATAAAAAATAACATATTTTTTTAATATAAAGAGCTTTCCATTTCTAGACAAATTTTTATTTTTTTCTTTGAAAAATTTTTATACATTAATATCAAATTAAAAAACTTCTATCGTTTGAAGGTTGAGTGCATAGTTTTAAATAAATTTTTCTTAAAATCAGATATCTCAGCACTTTGTTACACAGTGTAAGCCGTCTCTCCTGTGTGCTCCATACGACACGTATATCGACACGCTTATCAGGAGACAGAGAGAGACAACATGGGGCAACGTTCACATAGAAATAAGACGGAATGACAGACAGCTGGACAGACTGAGAGGCAGACGGAATAGTTGTCAGTCACAAGCTGTGCGCACGTCTGAAATTTGAGACGATTCCCGCGAGAAGTGCACTTCAATCTTCAATCGTGAATGCATCGCGGCTTGTAGCTGAATTTGGAGCTGATGCTGATGTTGAAGCTGAAGCTGGAACTGGAACTGGAGCTGTCAATATGCGAGGCCATGACGGCAATTGCACGGCTCATTTGCGGGCACATATGTCAACAAAGCTACAGCAACAAATTTGACTACATAAAAAGTGACAACATTTCAAAAAATACTCGTATATACAAGCTACAAAATATACATGGACCACACTCGACCCCTTGACACGCTTTAACAGCACACTCGTCTTAAGTGTTGCCGCAATTTGATGCAACAAATTTTATCATGCCCAAAGGAGGCAATTAAATTGGGGAAAAATAATATCTAGCAATTTTTGAATGCAAAACATGTTTTTTTATTCTGAAACGCAAAACAAGTTTACCACAAAAATTGAAAGAAAAGTTTTGCGGCAAGCGCATAATTAAGAGTCCAGAGTCCAGTCAAAGTTGATGAAAACACGTTTTCCGCTTTCCTCACTGTGTTTTTTTTCGCATAAATTATAAAAATATAACTTTTTTTTTTTAAATATTTCCCCTTGCGTTGGCCTTTTTATCGGAAACGACTTTGCGCCTTTATCAAGTCCACTGAACGGTGAATCAACAAAACCAAAAGCAAAACCAAAACAGAATTAATTCATTAAAGAAATATGCAAAACATTAAAAAAGTATATATAGCTGAAAAAAAAAGAACAACACCAAAAACAGAAAAGATGATGAAAAAAATGAAATTTATGTTTTATTACTTAATGAACTTACCGCAAATTAAGCCAAGGGTGGCCGAGTCCAAGTCCGAGGTCGTCAACGACGCCTTGTCTTCAATTAATATGCAAAAAATGTCAACACCAGCGGCTGCTGCTCATCAACCAAGCAAAAGAACTGAGTACCGAGAACTGAGAACTCAACTGAGCACTGAGTGTAAAGTAAATGTTGAGTCTGAGACAGGCCAAAACAGGGAAACAGGCAAGTGTCCGGCAGTTGTGTGATGAAAGCAAATTGGTTAGCAATTAACGACAAGTTTTTTAATTGAACACGTGTTGAAGGAGTTGGCCAAGCCGTGAAGAGGATTAATTAAAAGCTAGGTACTTTAGCTTAGGTTCAGCTGTAAAAAGAAAAAAGTATTGAAAAAAATTTCAAATGAGCTTTGTAGCTTATATTCATTGATAAAAATCTCATCAGTTCAATCAAATTACAATCTTAAATATAAGAAATAATCTGAATATAAATATTTTTATTGGCATGACAACTTAACTTAAATAAAGTCTGTTCCCAGATTGATAAAGTAAAAAATATCACCTAAAATAACCCAAAAAAGTCTCGGAACAATCGTTGCCTGCTCCTGACGCTGGCAGACTGATAAGAAAGTTGAATTTGATTACAAGCTAAACAAATTCGAATATACGTTAGTATATAAATATATGTAGAACATAATTAAAATAAATATGTATAAATCAAATATGAAATGATCTCATTCAGTCGATTTGCGTGAATGAGCAAGAGAAGAGCATGAACATCTGTGTAACACTAAAATTGTTGTTGCTGCTTTTTGCTTGCCTCTTGGAACAAACTGTATGGGCAGAAGGTAACTCATTAATTTACAAGATCTTATCAGCTAATAAACAAAAAGATCACTTGCAGATGAACCGAACTGTGGCTATTTGAATGAAGTGAGCTATGCGAATCCAACGCATGTTGCCGACTTGAGCGAATTTCCCTGGATAGGCCGAGTGGGTTATCAGAGTAAGTACACTGAAAAAAAAGACCAAGTTCTAAAATCAAGAACATTCATCTTAAATATTTTGTTCTTAAAATAAGATTATTTTAAGACCAAATTACTAAAACTAAGATTATTAATCTAAAAAATCTTAAAATCTTAATATAAGAATAAAAATCTTAAATTGTTAGGAAAGTATAAATAGGTACTATTTCGTATCAAACAAATGATGGCACCGTGGCGCTCTTGTTAGAGAGGCCGCTTCAGTAGGCGGAGGTTCGAATCCCCCTCGTAACAAATTAAAATTACATTTATAAAATTACTAAAACAGAATAAAATATAAATAAATCAAAATTTAAAAATAAAAAAATATAAATATAAAAAATAATTTTCATTTATTTTATTTTTTGATTTTAATTTTAAGAACATTTATTCTTAAAATAAGAACTTGGTCTTATTTTAAATGTTCTTAAAATCAAGATGTGTTCTCTTAATTCAAGAATTTGATGTTCTCGACGCATTTTTTAGACCAAAAATCTTAGTTCTGAGACCAAAATCTTGATTTTAGAACATTTTTTTTATCAGTGTATGTCTATAAATTATGACTCAAGGGAAATACCGATGAAACTCTCATTAATAGCTGATCATGGCATCGAGTACAAGTGTCTGGCTGTGTTGATCTCTAAACAACATTTGTTGGCGCCTGCTGAATGTTTCGTTGAGAAGAAACTTATTGAAACACAAGTAAAATGGGTTTTGCTGGGTGATTGGAATCCAAGAAATCCCTATTTGGAGCCAGACTGTGACTCTCAGCAGCGTTGCAATCCAGAGACGCAGCTAATGGAGATCGAGGAGATCATAATACAACCGAATTACAATAATCCATCGTTTGCCAGCAATATTGCTCTATTGAAACTCGTCCAAAGTGTTAACTTCAGCAGCCACATTCGTTCTATTTGCCTGCGAGCCAACAAATCCATCTCTTATTTTGGTCAATATTTTCATTTTGGAGGATTTGCTGTCAATGCCAGCATTCCACACAAGTTAAAAGGTACTACACAAATTCAAAAACCTCTGCGCACTCGAGCAACTCTCTATGGCTACAACTACATAAGTGAGGCAATATCCGTATCACTGAGTGCTCTCTGTGGCGACAGTAATCAGACCACGCCGTTACTCAGAGGATCTCCACTGATGGCTGTGAATGTGGTGGGAGGGAAGCCACAAAGCTACGTACTCGTTGGTTTACTACAGATTATGAAGAATGAAAAAAATTCCCTCGTCTTTATCAAAGTACAACCGCACATCGAATGGATAAAAAATAGTATTCAAAGCATGACAGACACAGATTAAAACATATTCCAAGAATTCTTACTGAGATCCCAGAATACTTATGATGATGTCAGTCAACATTTTTCAGAAGTAAATATCTTAACTCTGTACTCATTTAACTTAAATTAAAATTAGTACAAGATACTATTCAAAATTTATTTGTTGCACTCAGCCCACATTTTTTTAAGCAGTTTAAACTCATTGACAAAAAACAAAAGTAGAAATAACTTTATAAGCTCATCTATAACTTCAGATAAGAATAAAATCCAATTAGAAAATTAAAGTGAAAATTTGCACTTCGATATGATAAATAAAATAAATGTAAATTGTAATGAATTAATAATGAACAGCTATGAACTAAAAGTTATACATATTTTGTTGCTTAACTAGAAATAACTTTTTAAGCTGATCTGTAACTTCAGATAAGAATGAAATTCAATTAGAAAATTATAGTGAAAATTTTCACTTCGATATGATAAATTAAATAAATATAAATTGTAATGAATTAATAATAAACAGCTTTGAACTATAAATTATACATATTTTGTTGCATATCCTTATACTGGATCTGAAATCAGAACAGGTTTCAGTACAACAAAGAGCAGACTTAAGTAAATGTTGTATCTTTTTAGAGAACATCTCAGAGCTTGTTGGTAAAGCAAAGCTGGCCATCATTTGTGTGGCAAATGTAGCTTGTGATTTGCAAAGATTTGAGCGCAAACACTAATGTAAAACTTGTATCAACGCCTGCCTCTTCTGGCTCTAATGTGGGCGGCGAACTTGGCCAAATCACCTCAAGCGCAATAAAAAGGCAAATGAAAGCCGCCGCCAAAGAGACAAAACGAAAAAATAATGAGTACTCAGATAGGAGAGACGAGTGGTTGAATGAGTACTCGTATCGTGAGGATTTTTATTTCTTGGAATAATCTGGCAGCGAGCACACGACTAATCTTCATTTAATTTCATTTGCGCCAGAGACTGAAACTGAAATTGAAACCGAAATCGCAATCGCAATGAAGGCGAACGGAGGAGCTCAAGTAAAGATGGAAATGGGAGCTTGTTTTGGGTCGAGATACCTCCGTGAGTGGCAAATCGGGCATTGGCAGTGACTGGCAAGGACAACGTAAGGACATTGGCAGACTACGCAAAATGTGAACCGAGACACATTCGGTTGCTCGGGGAGGGGTTTTGGGGGCACTTGCAACATTTCATTGGCTGTGCGACGTTGGCGGCGTCAAGGAGATCAAAAGTATGCGACACCGTGGCTTAATTCGATTTTAACAATTGCATGGCTGCTCGCACAGCCAATGGCAATGGAACAGCAACAACACCACACCCCGCACCCCACCCCACAGTTGACTCTAATTGAACGACGCCAAGGGAAGCCAGTGGAGGTGGGAGTGGCAGTTGAAGACGACAACAGAGACGGAGCCAGGGATAGTCCTGCTTGGCGCACATAAAATTAATCCGACGTGTGGCGCCGGCATCTTTGTCAGCGTCTTGAACAATTTGAATTTAAATGTCGCCTTTGCTTTTTTTTATTTTTATTTCTATTTTTATTTGCTTTGTTAAGCTAAATATAAAAAAAATAGAGACAGCGAAGGAACCTTTGCGAATTGAATTAAAAGTGTCCCCGAACGTGTCCTCGTCCTCATTCTCGTCTACGACACGTGCCCCAGCTCTTGACTCTCATCTCGT
Source organism: Drosophila innubila (assembly GCF_004354385.1). Taxonomy (NCBI): domain Eukaryota; kingdom Metazoa; phylum Arthropoda; class Insecta; order Diptera; family Drosophilidae; genus Drosophila; species Drosophila innubila. Next base: position 21,237,838 of record NW_022995380.1, on the reverse strand, counting down.
TTAGGTGTCGGCGATGTGACCCCAACCAGGCCAGTTTAACAAAGCGACTCATGCCACATGCAACACAATCTACGCATCT